>NC_026003.2:9251838-9345771 GCF_000442705.2 Elaeis guineensis | reverse complement strand
GTGCGAACCCTTCGAAAGAAAAGTTGAATTTGAGAAGGATTCAACCTTTCCTCTACTCTATAAACTCTCTCTCCCTCTCCTAAGCAACCAATGATGACCACCGACCTTCCTCCCTCTCTTTTCTCCTTGGTTTCCCCCATTAAAGCCATGGATACCCCTCTTCATGCCCATCAGAAATCAAAGGTGAATACCCCCCGAACAGCCCGAGGTAAGTCCAGCCCTCTTCCTCTATTCCTTCCCCTTCTCCCCATGCTACTGTGCATGGGCGCTGGCCATTGGGTTCGTCAGAAAATCCACAAAAAGAAATATCTTACTTTTTCTCCTGTTCAATCGAGCCCTCTCTTCCTCGTTTCTGACCATCGACGCCGCCGCCCGTGGTGTCACACCCCTAGGTTTGGACCCCCACCTTCCTACCTATCTTCTCTGAAGGTTATGGCCGTCGATGATCGGCCAATGATCGAAGAATATTCAAAAAAAGGGGCGGTCCTCTATTTTTTTGAAGTTTTATGGTTTTCTTTTGTTGGCCGATCGCTTGCCATCAACCCTCCTTTGCTCCACTACCGTTGAACACTTGCTGTCATGACCTGCAATCGATCCTCCGACCAAAAACCATCAGCCCCCACCCGCATTCCTCCCTATTCGGCCAAGAGAAGAAAAGAAAAGGAAGAAGAAGAAGAAAAGAAAAAGAATAAGAGAGAAAAAAAAAGGATTTTCTCTCTTTTCTCTTATTTTCTCTCTCTAAAATTTTTCTCCCTCTATTCTCTCTCTATTTGATTCATAGACCCTCGTATGAACTTGAGATGATGTATCTAAAGAAGTCCAAAATTACTTTAATATCTATGCAAGATGTCGGACCCTATCCTGGTCATGTCGAATGCCCTTGAAATCTCTATTGATTAACCATATGATTGATATTGGCCTTGATTCCAATCCATGCCTCATGATTTCTTGATCGAGTCATCTAGATTTGATCTTTGTCTTCTGAATTATCCTAGCATCCGGACTGCCTGTCAAATTGACCACCCGATCTACAGTATTCTTTCTTTATGATTGAATTAATAAATAAAAATTAATGATATTTTTAATATATTAAATCAGTTTGATAAATTCATCTATCAAAGTTTGAAGGATTAGGATAGAAAAGGTAAGTAATCCCGATATTTCTTACTTATTTTTGAAATTATTGACTATTTTATCATGAAAAGAATTATTCTATATTTTCATAAAATAGTAGGAGAAATATTTTGATTAAACTCCAAATATTTAGGTTTAATGAATCAATTACTAATTAGGTTATCGTTTTTCTTTGTGCAGATATGGCCACTTCCCTATCGCTCCGATCATTATTGGACAATGATAAGTTAATGGGATCCAACTTCGATAGCTGGTACCAAAAGTTGAAGATAGTCAAGTAGCATGAATGGATCCTATATGTGATAACGGATCCTGCACCTGAGGAGCCAGCAGCCAATGCACGTGGAACAGTCAGAGACACTTATCAAAAGTGGCTCAGTGATCGGATCACGATGCACTGTATCATGCTGGCTGTCATGAGCAACGAGTTCAATCGCAGATTTGAGATGGCTCAGTCAAAGGACATGCTTCAAGTGTTGGAGGATGCCTTTGGCACACCCGATGATGTGGAGAGGCACAAGACTAGTTGTGCCATCTTCAACGCTAAAATGCGAGATGGTGCCTCTATCACTGATCGTGTATTGTACATGATCAAGCTGATAGAGCATTTGAACAAGCTCAGCTTTTTCTTGCATGAGCAGCTTGGGAAAGATGCAATACTGATCTAGCTGCCCAAGTCTTATCTCCCATTCCTCACTCATTATAGAATGATAAAGCCTGAAGTAAACTACCACAGGTTACTGGGGTTGCTTCAGAACTTTGAGAAGGATCACCAACTCCATAAGGAGTTGATGAACTTAGTGGGAGGTTCATCTTCTGGTTCTCAACCCTTTGAGAAAAGAAAGAATAACAAGAAGAAAAAAGTGAAGAAGATGCAAGTTCAGGCTGGGACATCATTACAGGGCCAGACCAGAAAGATCAAGCCCGATAAGAGTCAAACTGAATGCTTCTTTTGCAAGAAACGGGGGCACTGGAAGAGAAACTGTCCTCAGTACATTGCCTCCCTAGACCCGAACAAGCAGAGAAAGAAGCAAGCTATTGTTGGGCAAGATATTTATATGATAACTCCCTGTAATTTTTCTATTTATGATATAACTGACTGGGTATTGGATACCGATAGTCCTTACCATATTTGCAATTCATTGCAGGGGTTGCAGGTCAGTAAGAGATTCGAGCAAGACGAGAGGTTCCTGAACGTTGGAGATAGAAGATCAGTTCCAGTTCTAGCATTAAAAATCTTGAAACTTGTATTTGAGTCCCATACCGTTGTTCTTAATGATTGTCATTTCTATCCCAATTTTTTTTTAAATATTATTTCTATAGGCCTTCTGGCCAAAAATGATTATGAAATTTCAATAAAGAAACAAGTTTGTAATATTATTATGAATAGTGTTACTATTTTTTATGGATATTTAAATAATAGTGTGTATATGTTATCACAATCTGTTAACGTAGTCTATTCTACTGACAAGCACTCTAAATTAGATAGTGTATCAGATATCTACTTATGGCACTATAGGCTAGGTCATATAAACAAGAATAGGATAAACAGATTGACTCAAGAGAGAATTCTTGAAGTCAGTGATTGTGAATCACTTCCAACCTGTGAGTCCTGTCTTCATGGTAAAATGAACAAGTCACTTTTTACTGAAAATGGGTCCAAAGGTTGGATAATCATTAAGTGGATGATAATGGATCCATCAGTTGGATAATCATTGGAGACTCAAAGGCCTGGTGCTTATCAGCTGATAGAATTGTCATTCATAATATGATTTCTTGACTGTATCTTTCTAAATGGTGGTTAGGTTAGCCAATCAAAGTTGGACCTAATCATTCATTAGCTAGATGGGCCAAGTATGGTCATGTTAATGGTTGGACCTAACCAGACCTTTTCAGTGGAGGCCAAAGCCTACTGATTAGGGATTGGGGCAAAATTAAAATTACTAGAAATTATTTAGAGAAATAATTGGTTATGAACCTATCCTTAGATGTATATGGGTTGGCCAACCAAAGTTGGGCTTGTGTGCAGTCTAAGTGAATTTTAGTACCCACTAAGAAATTAGGGTAATTTCTTAAATTGGAGGTAGAGGCTATCAATTCGAATAAAATAGTGGGAGAAACTTTTTGATTAAAGTCTAAATCTTTAGGTTTAATGAATCAATTACTAATTAGATTATGATTTTTTTTTATGCAAATATGGCCACTTTCCTATCGCTCCGATCATTGTTGGATAATGAAATTTTGGTGGGACCCAACTTTGATAGCTGGTACCAAAAATTGAAGATAGTCCTGGAGCATGAACGAATCCTATATATGATAATGAATCCTGCACCTGAGGAGCCAACTACCAATGCACGTGGAACAGTCAGAGACACTTACCAAAAGTGGCTCAGTGATCGGACCACGGTGCGCTGCATCATGCTGGCTGCCATGAGCAATGAGTTCGTCGCAGATTTGAGACGGCTCAGTCAAAGGATATGCTTTAAGTATTGGAGGATGTCTTTGGCATATCCGATGATGCAAAGAGGTACAATACTAGTTGTGCCATCTTCAATGCCAAAATATGAGATGGTGCCTTTGTCACTGATCATGTATTGTACATGATCGAGCTGATGGAGCGTTTGAGCAAGCTCGACTTTTCTTTGCATGAGTAACTTGGGAAAGATGCAATACTGAACTCGCTGCCCAAGTCTTATCTCCCATTCCTCACTCATTATAGAATGACAAAGCCTGAAGTAAACTACCATGGATTACTGGGGTTGCTTCAGAACTTTGAGGAGGATCACCAACTCCACAAGGAGTCGGTGAATTTAGTGGGAGGTTCATCTTCTGGTTCTCGACCCTTTGAGAAAGGGAAGAAGAATAAGAAGAAGAAAGTGAAGAAGGTGCAAGTTCAGGCTGGGACATCAATGCAGGGCCAGACCAAAAAGATCAAGCCCAATAAGAGTCAAACTGAATGGTTCTTTTACAAGAAGCGAGGGCACTGGAAGAGAAACTGTCCTCAGTACATTGCCTCCTTAGACCCGAACAGACAGACAAAGAAGCAAGCTATTGCTCGATAAGCTATTTATATGATAACTCTTTGTAATTTCTCTGTTTGTGATATAACTGACTGGATATTGAATACCGATAGCCCTTACCATATTTGCAATTCATTGCAGGGGTTGCAGGTCAGTAGAAGATTCGAGCAAGATGAGAGGTTCCTGAACGTTGGAGGTAGAAGATCAGTTCCAGTTCTAGCATTAGGAATCTTGAAACTTGTATTTGAGTCCTATACTGTTGTTTTTAATGATTGTTATTTCTGTCCCAGTTTTTTTTTAAATATTATTTCTGTAGGCCTTCTAGCCAAAAATGATTATGAAATTTCAATAAAGAAACAAGTTTATAATATTATTATGAATGGTGTTACTATTTTTTATGGACATTTGAACAATGGTGTGTATATGTTATCACAACCTGTTAATGTAGTCTATTCTACTGGCAAGCACCCTAGATTAGATAGTGTATCAGATATCTACTTATGACACTGTAGACTAGGTCATATAAATAAGAACAGGATAAACAGATTGACTCGAGAGAAAATTCTCGAAGTCAGTGATTGTAAATCACTTCCAACCTGTGAGTCCTGTCTTCTTGGTAAAATGACCAAGTCACCTTTTACTGAAAAAGGTGAGAGAGCTACTGAGCTCTTGGGCCTAGTACATACTGATGTATGTGGGCCCATAAGCACAAGTGCTAGAGGTAGATATTTTTACTTCATCACTTTCACAGATGATCTATCCAGATATGGATATATCTATCTGATGAAATATAAGTCGGATTTATTTGAAATGTTCAAACGATTCCAAAATGAAGTAGAAAAATAAACTGGGAAGAGTATTAAAACTCTTCGATCTGATCGAGGAGGAGAATATTTTTTTGGTGAGTTTTACACATATCTAGGAGAGAATGGGATTCTCTCCCAATGGACTCCTCCAAGAACACCACAGCATAATGGTGTGTTTGAAAAGAGAAATCAAACTGTTAGATATGGTTCGATCCATGATAGGTTTTGTCAGCTTGTCGATATCCTTCTGGGAATATGCACTCGAATCGACCTGTTATCTATTAAATAGGATTTCAAGTAAGTCTGTAATTAAGACTCCATATGAGATATTGACAGGACGTAAGCCAGTACTTTCACACCTTAGGGTCTAGGGGTGCCCGACCTAAGTCAAACGATTAGTTATAAATAAACTTAGAACTAGGTCTGACAAATACACATTCATAGGGTACCCCAAACAGACCAAAAGATATTTTTTCTATCATGCTGATGAACAAAAGGTGTTCGTCAACCTTAAGGCAACTTTTTTAGAAAAAGAGTTCCTTGGTGAAGAAACCGTTGCCTCTAAGGTTGAACTTGATGAAATTCAACAGGTAGAAGAACTGACACCAATAGCTGAACCTGAGTCAAATTTGATTAAGATCATATCCAGAGCCCAATGTACCTGCACCATTAAGATGATCCGATAGAGTACCGCATCAGTCGGGTAGATACTATGATTTCTTGATCTGGAATGGTGATCCCATCGAACTCGATGAGAATGATGAGGATCCGATCACCTATATGGATGCAATACAGAGATTTGATTCTGAAAAATAACTTGAAGTCATGAAATCCGAAATGGAGTCCATGAAGGTCAACGATGTATGGATATTGGTTGACCCACCTGAAGGGGTTAAACCCATTGGGTGTAAATGGGTCTTCAAAAGGAAGAGGGATGCAGATGAAAAGATGGAGACCTATAAAGCCCGTCTGGTTGCCAAAGGGTATCGTCAATATTATGGTATTGACTATAACGAGACGTTCTCCCCTGTGGCAATGCTTAAATCTATTCGGATAATGCTTGCAATAGCTGTCCATCTGGATTTTGAGATCTGGTAGATGGATGTAAAGATAGCTTTTTTGAATGGAGAGCTGACTGAAGAGGTGTATATGATACAACCTGAGGGGTTTACATCTACAGATGAGTCCAAGGTGTGCAAGCTTCAGAGATCCATTTATGGATTGAAGCAAGCTTCTCAGAGTTGGAACATGTGTTTTGATAAGGTGATAAAAATGTATGGCTTTTTTAAGAACGGAGAAGAGCCTTGCATCTATAAATGGGCAAATGATGCAGTTATGGTATTCTTTATCTTATACGTGGATGATATTTTCTTAATCGAGAATGACATCCCCGCACTACAGGCAATAAAAGTTTGGTTGTCATCGCAGTTCTCCATGAAGGACTTGGGTGAAGCATCCTATATCCTAGGGATGAAGATCTATAGGGATAAATCTAAAAGGATGCTTGGGTTATCCCAGTCCACGTACATAGATACTGTGTTGAAGAGGTTCAGCATAAAGAATTTCAAAAAGGACTATCTACCGATAAGCCATGGAATTTCTCTCTCTAAGAAGGATTGTCCAACAACTCTTGAAGAGAGAGAGCGTATGAGTAGAGTCCCATATGCTTTGGCCGTGGGATCTATCATGTATGCCATGACATATACAAGGCCAGATATGGCATACTCACTAGGAGTAGTGAGTAGATATCAATCTGATTCTGGAGAAAATCACTGAAAAGTGGTTAAAGCCATCCTTAAATATTTGAGAAATACTAAGGACCAATGGTTGGTTTATGACGAGTCAGATCTGAAACTTATGGAGTTCACAGACTCCAGCTTTCAATCTGACCATGATGACCGTAAAAGCGTATCGGGTTATATTTTTACTCTGAATGGTGGAGCCATCTGCTGGAAGAGTTCTAAGCAGCATACTATGGTAAACTCTGTTTGTGAGGTGGAGTACATCGCAGCATCGGATGCTACGAAGAAAGCTGTGTGGATGAAAAAATTTATCACCGAGCTCGGAGTAGCACCCTCCCTCGATGGTCCAATCCTGCTCTACTGCAATAGCACTGGTGCCATAGCTCAGGCGAAGGAATCCAAAGCACACCAGCCGACGAAGCACATTTTGCGCCGCTTCCATTTGGTCCAAATGGTCGTAGATCGAGGTGACGTCAACCTTCAGAAGATCGATGGAAAAGAAAATCTGACCAATCCCTTCACTAAAACCCTGAAGATAAAAAAGTTCGACAATCACAAGTCGAAGATGGATATTAGATACTGTGCCGAGTAGCTTTAGGATAAGTGAGAATTGTTGAAAAATATGTCTCAAAAATCAATCGTCAACCTGTTGACGATTGAGCAACCTTGTATTGTAATTAATTTGTTAATAAATAAAATATATTTTTGGTATTTTCATCATAAGTTTTCATCTTCTAATGAACTCCGTTGTTATGATGAAGTCCTTGGGACTATTTAGGTTCAATAAAGAGAGGATTTATTGATTAGTCCTTAAAACTATTCACGACCAAATGATAGGCTGTTAATAAGGACGACAGCTTCTATCGAGCATAGATCGTTGTAGGACATATGGGTTGGTTGTTCTCTTAACCAAGGAGTATGGAGACACTGGTATGGTATACAGGTGAGATGTAAGGGTACATCATCATTGAACGTGACCAACTCCAGAGTATTTTGCTGTCGAGAATGTCTCTAATGGGATATAGGTATAAGTGTCCCTTAGACCTGAGATCGCCTCAGTGACTTGCAAGTAACTCACTGTGCTTTGGTACTGGACTAACTAAATTTTTAATTTAGTGACGGAAGGCTTCTGGGCACAATCAAGTACTTACAAAGTCAGAGTGTGATCAAGATGGGATTGACTACTCCAAGAGTTGGAGAAGAATGAGTCGTTGTATTTCAATTTAGCAAAACTTTGGCCAGGGTAATCCATCAGATGGATTTGATATTTTGAAATACAATGTGGACAACCTGATCAGAGTTGACAGTTGAACTCTGAGATATCCTATGAGCATTTTGGTCAAGAGGATGAATTATATGAAAACTATATCCGTATGGGTTCTAAAGATGTTGTTCTACACATTCAATCTATCTGGCCGTCGGGTACCATTACTAGATGGTCACTTCGATTGGTATAAAAATTTATTTCTGTACTATCAGTTTAGATTCGGACCTATAAGGTCACACATATTAGAGTTCATGATCTGATCGGATGGTTGATCAATGATTGAGAATTATTCTAGTGTTAAACGATCAATACGATTGACATTTAACCTAGTGCAAATGTTGCAGGACGATCGATTAGCAATTTGATTGCTAATTGGCTTAATTTGATTAAGCCAATGGGCTGAGATTAAGTCTAATTGAATATGATTTAATTAAATTTGGTTTGGACTTAATTGGATCAAGTTCAATTGGTTTATTGGATAAGCCAAGTGCAAGAAAAAATTAGTCCTAGTTCAATTAGGACTTGGATCAACCTAATTTCTAATTTGATTAAAAATTAAATCTAATTTAAATCTAATTTAATCTGATTAAATTAGATTTTTAATTTAATTAAGATATATTTTAATTGAGTTGATTTGATTTTGGTTTGATTTGATTTGAGAAACCAAATTTGAACAAGTCATAGATTGAACCCTAGTAAGACTAGGATTCCATCTTGCACCACCTTAGTCCCTCATGCCCACTCTCTCTTATTTTGTGTGACAAAACCTTCTCTCCCAGGCCTTCATGCATGCCCAAAGCTTTCCACTCTTTCTCTCTTATATGAAATGTGGTTGTGGACCAAGTCAAAGTAGGAATTAGTTTGGATTTCAAATTTTATGAGATAGAATTTTAGGAAACCAAAACTCTTTCCTTATGGCACTGATTTTATCCAGATTTTTTTTGAGATTTTTATGACTTTTATGGCACATATTGTGTGCCCTTTTCTGGTGGTCTATGGTAGAAAAAAAAAAGAGGGGGTGCCCATGAGTTGGGCACCCCTTGTCTTGCCCTATTTGGATTTTTCTTGACTAGGTATTTGATCTAGACAAAGATTCTTCATATCTCATTATTTAATATGAATTTATTTTTGAAATTTTTATGGATTATATAGCATTAAGAGGCCTTTGGGGCATGTAAAATTAGGGAAAAATAGTGTTGGGGCATGGAGATATAATAGACACAAAACTAAGTGTCTAGGTGAGAGCAAAGAGAAGAAGAAGATGGTCTTCTCCTAGGGTTGCTGAGTTCACCTCTTTCTTTCCTTTATCTGTGAGTTTTCTAAGAGTGTCTCACATCTAAAACTCCTTCTCTTACTTCTCATCTTTGAAAGAGTTCAAATTAAGAAGAAGGAGGCATCTGATCGACCATCGAAGAAGGATCAGCACAGTACTAGCATACTGTGCTGATTTCCTGGACTAAGATTTTTGATCGTGATTCGTGAGCTTGTGTGGATGACTCCTAGAGGCCAGATGTGTGTGTGGCTCACAATATCAATCTCAAGTTTGGATCAATAAAGTTAAAATGTTTAACTTGTAAGGTAATAGATCTAATCTATTATATTTTACATACATTAGATGTAGTATAGAAATATGTTGATATGATCAACATGTAGTTTTTGCTCTTTATATTTTAATTTTTAATTTAATATCATGTAATAATCATGTAATAGGATCTTAGATCTAGAGATTCTCTAATTTTATAAAATAAATTTTGATTTATTTTAGTCTTCCGCTGCCTGATCTTGAAAAAATTTCAAGATCTAACCCTAAAATCCTAGATCTGGTTCCTTCATCGAGGCCCAAGAGAATTGGGCCTCAAGGGGGCTAACTCAGTTATAGACTAAATTTTGGGTCTGTAGAGATGAAAGCATGCAAGACTTGAGCTTGAGTGAGTGCTTTCATGTATGGGTTAGCCTAGAAAGTTTTAGGCTAAGATTTTGGTCCATGTATATAGGTATATGTATATATTGTAATCCTAATTTGATAAAGAATCAAAGTGACTCTTTCTCCCTAACCTCACCCTCTTTCTCTGGTTTGCACGCCGCCCAAGGAGGCAGCCCAAAGAGGCTTCATGCAAGGTAGAAGGGGGGCATGCAGGTACCTCACGTGCACCCCCCCTTCTGAGTAGAAAAGAATCCCAACGCTAGGGACTCTCTCTTCTAGGAGGAAGCAGTTGGTGGTTTGAGGTGTTTGATGCTAAGGAGTCTCCTTTGCTCTGGTATGTTACAGGAAATAATGATGAGGCGCACCCCAGAAAATAGGAAAGGAGGGTGCATGTGGTGAGATGGTGCGGCTAGAGATTTAGTCCTACTGGGACTCTCTCTTGTATGGTATAGCTCCAATTTTAAACATCCCAATACCCTAATTTCTAAGAGGATGAGCCAGTGATCTCATAGGAACGTTTGGGCTCTAATTTAGTTCAGATCAGAGGTGTGTAGGGGAAGATAGAGTGCACACTGCGGTATAAAGATACTGCCATGGAGTTTTTTTCAACAAAGACTCCTCATCAATGGTTCTAGTCCAAATCTGATAGCCCTAAGGTACTACACCCCTAGCCCAGGTTCCTAGGGTGTTGGGTATGGGATTTTAGATCTGGAGGCGCATCCTAGGTCTAAGAAAGTGGGGGATGAGGACTAGATCATCGGTTCAGTCTTTTTGGTGTGCAACGATTTAGGACTTGACGTTTGCTATTTCTAAGGAGTCCGGATCATCATGGACTCTTGCAGAGGGCTCTGTAATAGGTCTCTTCAGGTCCATGCAGGTGTATGGTGGTCCTAACACCTATCACCTTCTAGCATCCAAGGTAATTTTGCCAAGTCGTCTGCGATAGTTCGACCATGTTCTAAAGAAAAAAAATGTGCTACAAATAACGGATGACCTCCACAACACTTGCCTTCTACTTTTGACTCTGAAGTGGTTTCACCATTTCAGATGAAGGGAGTAGTCAATTTCTGAACCCATACCTTTCTATTGGCTTTATCTTTTCTTTAGAGCATTTATGGTGTAGTATCTAGTGGAGAAAATCTCAAGACCTTACCAAGGCATCACTTTGTAATCCGTATCACAATTATGAAGGATGGGGGCTTGAGGTGTTGCAGAATAATGACTTGAGAGAAAGGAGATCTGAGGATCATCTTCAGGTCCATTAGGGCTTGCCACATGTCGTATGTTGGTAGGCCCCAGGGTGTGGCTTGTCGATCAACATACATGGCTTGATTTGAGGGAGAATGATGAAGAGTCATGAGATCTGACACTTCTTATACTGGCTAGGTGGCAAAATCTGATGATTTGATGATCAAATTCATATCATTGACGGTCCATATATTAATAGGCTATCATATGTTACTTTATTTTACTTTGGTCTGTCAGATTTCTTGCCCCTCCATTACCAGTCACCTTTTCATGATTGCTACTATCAAAGGAAGGCCCACCAATATCGTCTTCTCGGGTACGGTGGCAGCTGCCACTTTCGGCTGGTTTTCTATCTTCATTCCTACTTTATTCTCTGTCTTTCCTAGTTCGACCCTTATAGATCTTTTAAGACCCATTGTTGTCCCTTTTTCTTTGTTACTTCAGCTCTTCCTTGTAGTTATTTTGTCTTATTCATGTCTTTTGATGCTGATGAGGTTCGGGGCGAGAACCCCATGGTGATCGGGGTGTTTGGTTGTCACCTCCTCGAATCGGGTCTAGGAGTGGTTCTCGGGCCATCACCATCGCTGGCTCCTCTTTCGAAAACCAAGTCTTCATATCCCATCATGCAGACAATTCGATGCATGGGTTTGAAGATTTTTGGAGTTCGAGCAATGAGGAATCAGACCTAACTGAGGATGACCTAGTAGGATTTTCATTCTCAATTTTTCATCTATTCGATGTCCCAACTCAAGGTCTCGGGATGAGACGATCACATGACCAATACCTCGAGAGGTCAAGTCATATTGTAGGAGGAGTCTTTTTAGGTCGATCTTCAACTTTTGCTTCATTCCTTTATCTGTAATGTTTTAGATTTCTATAGAGTTCTTCCAACTCAGATCACTCCGAAAACTCTATCCAGGTGATCATCATCTTTATGATCCTTTGTGACTAGCTCAATATCTCTTTGAGGGTTTCTCTTTTTAGATATTTGTTCACCTTGAAGAAGCACCCTCATGAGAGGGGTGGTGGTACTTTTTATCTTGCTTTGGGTGTAAGTTCATCATCGGATTTCCATCTTCGGTCCATAGCTAAAAAAACCATTTTTTTCATGTGTCTTTGGATCGACCCTGGGGGTTTAGCCTGACCTAGGGTAATCCATATTTGTCCCCTAATGAAGATAAGTCCGTCCTTTTTGAGGATGAGAAGGATCATGTGAGCCTGCTCGATATCAAGGTGCCTGACCTGAAGAGCTGCTAACTGAGCAGAATCTTAACAATGTCGGCATTAGTCCGATGTTGTCTCAGGGTATGATACTCTTCTTTCTTATCTTTGAAAATTTACTTGGTGATTGTTGTGTTGATCTTTTTCCTCTTTGGTCATGCAACAATGAGACCTTCACTTTCATCCATCCAATCAATGCTAAAGAGGAAGATGAGCTCCTCGGGTGGAGCATCCTCATCAGAGAAGCCGAGGAGTACCTAGCCATCGATTCCCATCCCTACCCTTACATCATCCATGGGGATGTCAAGTGCTAACCCCATAGAGATTAAGGACAAGCCAGTAGCAGTCGAGTAGCTATAGTGTTCTTGTCGGTATCTTTGGAGCCAACTCAAGTCTTAGCCCTTCCAATGGGCCGAGCCCTACCATCGACATTGGCTGATGAGTGAACTAGCTCCATTCCTGTGATGCTCTGCAACTACCATCTCGCATGATCGATGCCGAGTGGACCAACGAGCTTTGAGGTAGGTCCCTCCTCATCCAGAGGGGATGGGGGATTCATAATGATCATCTAGAGGCTATGGAAGGATGACTTTGCTTTTCAAGACTGCCAGCTTGCCTATGCGTTGATGAATCTGATCCTACTACCAATCAATCGATTGAAGAAGAAGGCTCATCCTTTGGATGAGGCTATCAGTTCTTCCTACGTCGCCTTCTTAAGGTGAGTTTTTATTTTTCATGCTTATTTTGACTTTTTAATGGTTGCATTTGATATTTTTTCTTCTTTATGTAGCTGGCACATGACATCACTATCCTTAACAAGGGCATGGTCGATTTCAACCGAGTAAAGCTCTCACTGGAGGAGAAGCTTCGAGTTTCCAAAGCTCAACCCAAGACTATCGAAGAGGCAAGGGATGCTATTGAGGAGGTAAGGTGGGTTCTTGAAGAGGCAAAAAGGATAGCCAAGGAAGAAGCTTCCTAGGCCAACTCTGAACTTCGAGCTATTCATTGCCTTGGAAGGCTTGGTGCGATCGAGCACAGCGCCAATGGAGCTCTTTGTTGGAAGGTGACTAAGCTCGAGGAAGCCTTGGACTCTATGAGGTGGCGATCAGAGACACCAAAGACAAGGTGAGGCTCATTAAGGTGGCGATCTAGGAGGAAAAAGTGAAGGTCATCATCGAGGCCAAACTCAAGGGCATTGAGGAGTACAAGGTTTTAAAGGAGTTTGAAAATAAAGTTGCTGAAGGTTCCATAGTTACCTACGAATATGGCTTCAATGTTTGCAACGAGCGTCTAAGGCGGATGGTTCCAAATCTTGACTTGACCTATTTTTGCCTCGAGGATAGTAATGATGAGAGTGGAGGGCATTCGCTAAATGAAGATGAGCTTGAGCGAGTTGAGGATGACCATGCTTCAACTGAGGTCCTAGCTGAAGCCCTAGCTAAAGCCCTGATCTCCAGCCCCATCACTATAGAGATCGATTCTACTGAGGAGATCATCGTAACCGCCCCCATCGAGGAGACCACCATGGCTGCCCCTATTGAAGAGACTGCCTTTGCTGCCCCCATCGAGGAGGTCACCATAGTTGTATTTGAGGACTAGTTTTCCTCTTAAATTTGTAAACTTTTTTATTGGAACAACTTGTATAGTGGACTTTTGTCGATGTAATGTATCTATTAGTTATCCTTGGCTTTCTGAATGAAGTTCTTCATTACTTTTTGATGTTTATGTTGATTAGCTTCAACTTAAATTTTACTAACTTTAGCAAGTCCCTCTCATCCTCCCTACTTCTAAGTTGGAAGTGGTGAAGCCACTTTAGACAAAGAAAGCAGTTGGTAGAAGCCGAGATATTAGAAGTAGAAATATCTGAAGTCGAAATGTTTGAGGTTGAAATATCCAAAGTTGACATATCTGAAGTCAAAATATCCAAAGTCTAAATATCTGAAGTCAACCTTGGCTGTAAATTTTGCAAAGCCAATATCGTCATCCTCGGTCTCCGCTCAACTTGCCCATGGGTGAGGAGAGTTGCTGGCTACTGCTCATCACTTTGACTTCCTTCCTTGAAGTATGTGGCAAGCGGGAGCTTAAAAAATATCGGCCTGTTAATGCCTGCCACATGTCGGGCATCAATAGGTGTCATACTGCACTCTGCAGATCATCGGAGGTGGTCAATCTCTAGGATCGTGCATCGAAAAGTTGTGTTGACCTAGGGGCCTAAGGAAGCTTGGCTTTTAATGCTGGCACTTTTCGATAATGATGGCCCATTGAGAAGGATGACTAGAGCTCTATTTCCTAGGGCATGGTCTTTGAGGCCTCTCGTATGGTGACAGCTATCATGCAGTCAGAAGGGATGGTTGGGGCACCCAGGTCGACTCCTTTATAAATAGGGATCTTGTTGCTAGAGGCTGGTACTGCTCCAGTGACCCTCCTGTAATATCATGGTGGCATCACCTCATCCGGTGATATGAAATCATCGGCACTTTTTTCTACCTAGGAGAGTCTTCCCATACCTTAGGTCAGTTGCAGAACCTTCAAGAGAGGGCATTGGTGAGTATCCCTATTTGGCATGGAGATATTGGAAAAATCCATCGATCTGGTCATGGAGCCATAGCAGTGATTATTGAGAGCCATTTTAGCATTGTACTCTACAGAAAGATCTTAGACAATTCTAGGGGGCAATTCTTCACCCCCCCCCCCAAGTTAGCTTTCCAGCACTCCTTAGAAGAATTTTTGGAGATTGGTGGGTTCTTGAGAGGATAGCTGCTATTCCATACCTAATATCTTTTATCGAAGACCGACGATCATCAAAAGGGGAGGTCTTCATGCATGAATGTCGCCAAGGACCTCATTGAGTGTAGTTCGGTTTTATGCCTAAGGATGACGACTAAGCCTGAGGATATTGATTGAGCTTGAATCTTATGTCTTTTCTTTCTTTCTTTCATTGTAATGAACTTTATCCAAATAAAGTTGTCTTATAGTAAGCTTTTTTCGAAAATGTATAGACATGTTGAATAAAGTATTCTTTTGTATATATCTTTTTTGGGTATCTTGCGTAGTTGTCAGCTTGATGCTAATGTCAAGTCATTGTCGTTTCCTCAATCTGATTCTTACTAAGATATTTAGGAGGACTCCTATGAGGTGTCATCCAAGGTTGATCCAAAGTTGCTTTGCGGTAATTTTTGCCAAGTTATTATAGGTCTTCATCCAACTCATCTATGAATGAAGAGCACCAGATGGCTGCGTGGGCTCTCTGGAGGGTTAACCCCTTCGTAGTCATTGTCATCGGCCTTTGTCTAGCTCATTTGTGAATGACGATCACCAGATGGCCGCATGAGATTTTCAGAGGACTAGTCTCTTCGTAGTCATCGTCATCGACCTTTGCTTATCTCATCCGTGAATGATGAGTGCCAGATGGCCACATAGGATCTTCAGAGGGTTAGTCCCTTAGTAGTCATCATCGTCATCGGCCTTCACTCAAATTATCCATGAATGATGATCACCAGATGGCCGCATGTGGTCTCCGAAGGATTAGCCCCTTTGTAGTCATCATCATTAGTTAATTCCAATGGCATCATTTATAAGTAGTCGATGATTAGTTGAATGTTTTCGCTTTAACAAGAAGTCTGTACTGAAGTTCAAAGAAGTCTTTATTGATAAGGTGAGGGGGTTCATAACTCACTCATAGTACATGCACAAATTCTCAGCATTTCATGTTCGAAGGATGGGATTTTTATTGAGGCTCTCAATCTTGTATTCCCTAGGCTTGATAACTTCGGTGACTTTATGGAGGCCATCCAATTCGAGGCCAACTTTTTCTGCTCTATAGGTTTTGACACCTCGGCTTGACATAGAATAAGGTCTTCAGGTTGAAACACTTTCGATCAGACCCATGCATTGTAATAGTGGACTACCTGCTGCTAATACGTCACCATCCTGACTCGGACACTCCCTAATTTCTTCAAGCAAGTCTAAGTTCTTTCGGAGTCAGCTCGGATTCTCCTGTTTATCGTAGTTCTCTACTCTAATCATTGGCATCTCAATTTCAACTAGAATGACCACTTCAATGTTGAAGATAAGGTTGAATGGTATTTTCCTGGTGGGAGTTCGAGGAGTCATCCGATAGGTCTAGAGCATATCGTAGAGTTTTTCGATCTAGAGTCCTTTGGCCTAACTGAATCTTGCCAACTTCTCCATTCGATTGAGAGTGACTGACCAAAGTGAGCCTACGGTCGATATGTAGTTCGATATATAATTTTTTAAACTTCTAGCTATCAAATTATCATCCATTGTTGGTGACGATAGCTCATGGTGAAGGAAAAATTTGTCTAATCGCATTGAATGTCAGAAAAGTAGAATAGATTAGCAATTAAAATTTTTCATAATATTTATGAATTCTTACCTTAATTCACAGTGAAAAAGGATCAAGATTGAAGAAGCTCCTTGATCAATATGCTTCACGAGATCCAAATGCATGGATCCTCAATTTCGCATGCACTCCAAACTCTATAGGAAAGAGGGATGAACATTTTGTTCAAAGAGAAGGAGAAGTACCCTTGAGATCTGATCTCAAGACTTTGGAGCTGCCCACATGCCATCATGCCAAGAGGAGTGAGGATGCCCAAGAGGAGAGAGAAGCCCAGGGAGAGTACATGCCCAAAAGAGAGGGGATGCTCATACCAAGAGGATTCTCCATGCCAAGCCTAGGATTGACTGCTTGTTTCTCTTCTCCACACCCCTCCTTATATAGGCAAAAAGTCCTAGATCAAATCAAATTCTTAAGGTACTAGGAATAGGACTCTTCATATTTGAATCAAATCCAAACTTTTTAAAATATAAGAAATCCTAATCCTAGTAGGAGAGGTGCCAACTTGCACCTCCCTTCATAATGCACACACCCAAGGAGAGAGGGTTGTTTTCAACCCCTTCCCAACCAACTTGGTTGGCCCATATGATGAGAGATTAGCTGAAAAAACTGACTAAGTACATCAAATCAGATTTGGTTAAGATTTGGATCAATTCGAATCCAATTCGAATCCGATACGAACCAATTTCAAAAAGACTGCTGATCCTAATCTATTAAGATTCTTGTTCAAATCCAACTGATAAATTAACCCAATCAAGTCTTAAATAAAATAAGTCTAATTAAGTTAGATCTGATCTAAAAGTAATTAAAACTCAAATCAAATCTCTCATAATATTTGGATCATTGAATTGATTTAATTCATCATCGAAATCAAATCCATACCTCATGCACAATGCTAGCTGAATATAGTCAGTGTTTAATTCCGTATGCCTACAACTTAATCTTAATTAAGTTAATCTACATGTTCAATCAAATTTCATACTTTCAAATTAAACACATAAATATTCGATCAATCTTTCTATATTGTTTGACTTTTGTGTGCGATTTCATAGATTCGAACACTAAGCCAATAGTATAAGAACTCCTTCCTATACTAATCAAAGTGACCATCTAGCAATGATACCCGACGTCTGAATAAGTTAAATATTTACACAAAATAATATACAAGAACCTTGACATATGGTTACCACAGAATTCATCTCTTTGACCTTAATACTCAAGATGATCTCGGGTTTAACTGTCAATCCTGATACAGTCATCCACATCATATTCAATCTTTTCAAATCTATCATATGGATTACTCTGATCAAGATTTTATTAAATTAAAATACAATGATGCATTAACTTCTATAATTAGGAGGAGTCAATCCCATCTTGATCCATATACAGACTTCGTAAGTACTTGACTGTAGTCAGTAGCCTTCCGTCACTTTATTAGAAATGCAGATAGTTCGGCATCAAGCACAGTGAGTTGCTTGCAAGTCACTACGGTGATCTCAAATCTGGGGGATACTTATGTCCATATATTTTGTGAGCTACTTTTAATAGTAGAGC
Organism: Elaeis guineensis; assembly: GCF_000442705.2. Lineage (NCBI taxonomy): Eukaryota > Viridiplantae > Streptophyta > Magnoliopsida > Arecales > Arecaceae > Elaeis > Elaeis guineensis. The sequence goes on along the minus strand of NC_026003.2, from coordinate 9,327,495 downwards.
ACTCAGTAGGTGAATCATTTATTCAGTGATGATGTACTTCTATATCTCATCTGTATGCCACACCAGTGTCTCCACACTCCTTAGTTATGAGGAAACAACTTATATGACACACAATGATCTATACTCGATAAATATCATCATCCTATAATGACGTATCATTTGATCAAGAATATATTTAAAAATTATTCGATAAATCCTATTTTATCGATCATAATATAGTTCTAGGGACTTCATCACAATACATAAGTTCTAATAAAGAAGACATACATCTTGTGATAAAAATATCAAAATAATTTTTATTTATTAATCAATAATTCATATATCAAATTTAATTATTTATAATAAATTAATTGGCTTTAGGATATAATTTCTAACAACTTTCACTTGAACTAAAACCAATTGGGACAGTATCTTATACCCATCTTTCACTTATAATCATTGAACTCTTTGATCCCAAGAGCTTTAGTGAAGGGGTCGGTCAGATTTTCTTTTCCGTCAATCTTTTTTAACTCGATGTCATCTCGATCTATGATTTCATGGATAACATGATAGCATCACAGAATGTGTTTGGTTCTGTGGTGGGACTTGGGCTCCTTTGCTTGTGCTATGGCTCCAGTGCTATCGTAATATAATAAAATTGAATCACAAAAAGAGAAATCACTCCAAGTTCAGTGATGAATTTTTTCAACCAAACAGTCTCCTTTGAAGCATCAAATGTCACAATATATTTCATTTCACATACTGAGTTAGCCACCGTATGTTGCTTAGAACTCTTCCAGTAAATTATTTCTCTATTCATAGTGAACACATAGCCCGATATGCTTTTGCTATCATCGTGATCTGATCAAAATCGAAATCATTATATCCACAAATTTCAAGTAAGTATCTTCATAGATAAGTCATTGGTCCTTAGTATTTCTTAAATACTTAAGGATTATCTTCACAACCTTCTAATAGTTCTCTTCCAGATTAGACTGGTACCTACTCACTACTCCTAATGAATAGGCCACATCCAGTCTCATACACATCATGGCATACATGATCAATTCCACTGCCAAGCATATGAGATTCTACTCATACACTCTCTCTCCTAAGGGATTGTCAGACAATCTTTTTTGAAAAGAAAATTTTTTGATCTATCGGTAGATAGCTCTTTTTGAAATTCTCCATGCTGAACCGTTTCAGCATGGTATCAATGCACATAGATTGAGACAACCCAAGCAACCTTCTAGATCTATCCCTATAGATTTTCATCCTTAGGATGTTGGATGCTTCACTCAAATTCTTTATAGAGAACTGCGATGATAGCTATAGCTTTACACTTTATAAAGCTAAAATATCATTTTTATTAACAATATATCATCTATATACAGTATAAAAAGATGACTACAGAATCGTTAGCCCACTTGTAGATGCAAGGCTCTTCTCCATTCCTAACGAAGTCATACATTTTGATCGTCTTATCAAAATGCATATTCTAACTCCTAAATGCTTACTTCAGTCCATAAATGGACTTATTTAGTTTGCATACTTTAGATTTGTGATACCGACCAAATTTTTTTTGCATGAATCTTAGGACATGACAAGGAAAACAAAAAAAAAAAAAAAACATTGAAGACTCCTGCTAGGAGTCTTCTTTCGTGCGAACCCTTCGAAAGAAAAGTTGAATTTGAGAAGGATTCAACCTTTCCTCTACTCTATAAACTCTCTCTCCCTCTCCTAAGCAACCAATGATGACCACCGACCTTCCTCCCTCTCTTTTCTCCTTGGTTTCCCCCATTAAAGCCATGGATACCCCTCTTCATGCCCATCAGAAATCAAAGGTGAATACCCCCGAACAGCCCGAGGTAAGTCCAGCCCCTCTTCCTCTATTCCTTCCCCTTCTCCCCATGCTACTGTGCATGGGCGCTGGCCATTGGGTTCGTCAGAAAAATCCACAAAAAGAAATATCTTACTTTTTCTCCTGTTCAATCGAGCCCTCTCTTCCTCGTTTCTGACCATCGACGCCGCCGCCCGTGGTGTCACACCCCTAGGTTTGGACCCCACCTTCCTACCTATCTTCTCTGAAGGTTATGGCCGTCGATGATCGGCCAATGATCGAAGAATATTCAAAAAAAGGGCGGTCCTCTATTTTTTTTGAAGTTTTATGGTTTTCTTTTGTTGGCCGATCGCTTGCCATCAACCCTCCTTTGCTCCACTACCGTTGAACACTTGCTGTCATGACCTGCAATCGATCCTCCGACCAAAAACCATCAGCCCCCACCCGCATTCCTCCCTATTCGGCCAAGAGAAGAAAGAGAAGAAGAAGAAGAAAAGAAAAAGAATAAGAGAGAAAAAAAAAGGATTTCTCTCTTTTCTCTTATTTTCTCTCTCTAAAATTTTTCTCCCTCTATTCTCTCTCTATTTGATTCATAGACCCTCGTATGAACTTGAGATGATGTATCTAAAGAAGTCCAAAATTACTTTAATATCTATGCAAGATGTCGGACCCTATCCTGGTCATGTCGAATGCCCTTGAAATCTCTATTGATTAACCATATGATTGATATTGGCCTTGATTCCAATCCATGCCTCATGATTTCTTGATCGAGTCATCTAGATTTGATCTTTGTCTTCTGAATTATCCTAGCATCCGGACTGCCTGTCAAATTGACCACCCGATCTACAGTATTCTTTCTTTATGATTGAATTAATAAATAAAATTAATGATATTTTTAATATATTAAATCAGTTTGATAAATTCATCTATCAAAGTTTGAAGGATTAGGATAGAAAGGTAAGTAATCCCGATATTTCTTACTTATTTTTGAAATTATTGACTATTTTATCATGAAAAGAATTATTCTATATTTTCATAAAATAGTAGGAGAAATATTTTGATTAAACTCCAAATATTTAGGTTTAATGAATCAATTACTAATTAGGTTATCGTTTTTCTTTGTGCAGATATGGCCACTTCCCTATCGCTCCGATCATTATGGACAATGATAAGTTAATGGGATCCAACTTCGATAGCTGGTACCAAAAGTTGAAGATAGTCAAGTAGCATGAATGGATCCTATATGTGATAACGGATCCTGCACCTGAGGAGCCAGCAGCCAATGCACGTGGAACAGTCAGAGACACTTATCAAAAGTGGCTCAGTGATCGGATCACGATGCACTGTATCATGCTGGCTGTCATGAGCAACGAGTTCAATCGCAGATTTGAGATGGCTCAGTCAAAGGACATGCTTCAAGTGTTGGAGGATGCCTTTGGCACACCCGATGATGTGGAGAGGCACAAGACTAGTTGTGCCATCTTCAACGCTAAAATGCGAGATGGTGCTCTATCACTGATCGTGTATTGTACATGATCAAGCTGATAGAGCATTTGAACAAGCTCAGCTTTTTCTTGCATGAGCAGCTTGGGAAAGATGCAATACTGATCTAGCTGCCCAAGTCTTATCTTCCCATTCCTCACTCATTATAGAATGATAAAGCCTGAAGTAAACTACCACAGGTTACTGGGGTTGCTTCAGAACTTTGAGAAGGATCACCAACTCCATAAGGAGTTGATGAACTTAGTGGGAGGTTCATCTTCTGGTTCTCAACCCTTTGAGAAAAGAAAGAATAACAAGAAGAAAAAAGTGAAGAAGATGCAAGTTCAGGCTGGGACATCATTACAGGGCCAGACCAGAAAGATCAAGCCGATAAGAGTCAAACTGAATGCTTCTTTTGCAAGAAACGGGGGCACTGGAAGAGAAACTGTCTCAGTACATTGCCTCCCTAGACCCGAACAAGCAGAGAAAGAAGCAAGCTATTTGTGCAAGATATTTATATGATAACTCCCTGTAATTTTCTATTTATGATATAACTGACTGGGTATTGGATACCGATAGTCCTTACCATATTTGCAATTCATTGCAGGGGTTGCAGGTCAGTAAGAGATTCGAGCAAGACGAGAGTTCCTGAACGTTGGAGATAGAAGATCAGTTCCAGTTCTAGCATTAAAAATCTTGAAACTTGTATTTGAGTCCCATACCGTTGTTCTTAATGATTGTCATTTCTATCCAATTTTTTTTTAAATATTATTTCTATAGGCCTTCTGGCCAAAAATGATTATGAAATTTCAATAAAGAAACAAGTTTGTAATATTATTATGAATAGTGTTACTATTTTTTATGGATATTTAAATAATAGTGTGTATATGTTATCACAATCTGTTAACGTAGTCTATTCTACTGACAAGCACTCTAAATTAGATAGTGTATCAGATATACTTATGGCACTATAGGCTAGGTCATATAAACAAGAATAGGATAAACAGATTGACTCAAGAGAGAATTCTTGAAGTCAGTGATTGTGAATCACTTCCAACCTGTGAGTCCTGTCTTCATGGTAAAATGAACAAGTCACTTTTTTACTGAAAATGGGTCCAAAGGTTGGATAATCATTAAGTGGATGATAATGGGTCCATCAGTTGGATAATCATTGGAGGCCCAAAGGCCTGGTGCTTATCGGCTGATAGAATTGTCATTCATAATATGATTTCTTGACTGCATCTTTCTAAATGGTGGTTAGGTTAGCCAACCAAAGTTGGGCCTAATCATTCATTGGCTAGATGGGCCAAGTATGGTCATGTTAATGGTTGGACCTAACCAGACCTTTTCAGTGGAGGCCAAAGCCTACTGATTAGGGACTGGGGCAAAATTAAAATTACTAAAATTATTTAGAGAAATAATTGGTTATGAACCTACCTTAGATGTATATGGGTTGGCCAACCAAAGTTGGGCTTGTGTGCAGTCTAAGTGGATTCTAGTACCCACTAAGAATTAGGGTAATTCCTTAATTGGAGGTAGAGGCTACCAATTCGAATAAAATAGTGGAGAAACTTTTGATTAAAGTCTAAATCTTTAGGTTTAATGAATCAATTACTAATTAGGTTATGATTTTTTTTTTGCAATATGGCCACTTTCCTATCGCTCCGATCATTGTTGGACAATGAAATTTGGTGGGACCAACTTTAGCTGGTACCAAAGTTGAAGATAGTCCTGGAGCATGAACGGATCCTATATATGATAACGGATCCTGCACCTGAGGAGCCAGCTGCCAATGCACGTGGAACAGTCAGAGACACTTACCAAACGTGGCTCAGTGATCGGACCATGGTGCGCTGCATCATGCTGGCTCCATGAGCGAGTTCAGTCAGATTTAGAGGTAGCAAAGACATGCTTCAGTGTTGGAGGATGCCTTTGGCACACCGATGAGTGGAGAGGCACAAGACTAGTTGTGCCATCTTCAATGCCAAAATATGAGATGGTGCCTCTGTCATGATCATGTATTGTACATGATCGAGCTGATGGAGATTTGAGCAAGCTCGGCTTTCTCTTACATGAGCAGCTTGGAAAGATGCAATACTGAACTCGCTGCCCAAGTCTTATCTCCATTCCTCACTCATTATAGAATGACAAAGCCTGAAGTAAACTACGGGTTACTGGGTTGCTTCAGAACTTTGAGAAGGATCACCAACTCCACAAGGAGTCGTGAACTTAGTGGGAGGTTCTCTTCTGTTTCGACCTTTAAGAAAGGAAAAAGAACAAGAAGAAGAAGTGAAGAAGGTGCAAGTTCAGGCTGGGACATCAGTCAGGGCCAGACCAGAAAGATCAAGCCCGATAAGAGTCAAGCTGAATGCTTCTTTTGCAAGAAGGAGGCATGGAAAGAGAACTGTCCTCAGTACATTGCCTCCTGGATCCGAACAGCAGAGAAAGAAGCAAGCTGTTGCTGGGCAAGGTATTTATATAATAACTCCTTGTAATTTTCTATTGTGATATAACTGACTGGTATTGGATACGGTAGCCCTTACATATTTGCAATTCTTGCAGGGGTTGCAGGTCAGTAAGGAGATTCGAGCAGATGAGAGGTTCCTGAACGTTGGAGATGGAAGATCAGTTCAGTTCTAGCATTAGAATCTTGAAACTTGTATTTGAGTCCATACCGTTGTTCTTAATGATTGTCATTTCTGTCCCAGTTTTTTTTAAATTATTTCTGTAGGCCTTCTGGCCAAAAATGATTATGAAATTTCAATAAAGAAACAAGTTTGTAATATCATTATGAATGGTGTTACTATTTTTTGGATATTTGAAAATGGTGTGTATATTTATCACAACCTGTTAACATAGTCTATTCTACTGCAAGCACCCTAGATTAGATAGTGTATCAGATATCTACTTATGGCACTATAGCTAGGTCATATAAATAAGAACAGATAAACAGATGACCAAGAGAAATCTCGAAGTCAGTGATTGTGAATCACTTCCAACCTGTGAGTCTGTCTTCTTGGTAAAATGACCAAGTCACCTTTTACTGAAAAAGTGAGAGAGCTACTGAGCTCTTGGGCCTAGTACATACTGATGTATGCGGCCCATGAGCACAAGTGCTAGAGGTGGATATTTTACTTCATCACTTTCACAGATGATCTATCCAGATATGGATATGTCTATCTGATGAAACATAAGTCGATTTATTTGAAATGTTCAAACGATTCCAAAGTGAAGTAGAAAAATAAACTGGAAGAGTATTAAAACTCTTCGATCTGATCGAGGAGAGAATACTTTTTGTGAGTTTCTCACATATCTAGGAGAGAATGAGATTCTCTCCAATGGACTCCTCCAAGAACACCACAGCATAATGGTGTGTCTGAAAGGAGAAATCAAACCTGTTAGACATGTTCGATCCATGATGGTTTGTCAGCTTGTCGATATCCTTCTGGGATATGCACTCGAATCGACCTGTTATCTATTAAATAGGATTCAAGTAAGTCTGTAATTAAGACTCCATATGAGATATGACAGGACGTAAGCCAGCACTTTCACACCTTAGGGTCTGGGGTGCCCGACCTATGTCAAACGTTAGTTACAATAAACTTGGACCTAGGTCTGACAAATGCACATTCATAGGGTACCCCAAAGACAAAAGATATTTTTCTACCATGCTGATGAACAAAAGGTGTTCGTCACCTTAAGCAACTTTTTTAGAAAAAGAGTTCTTGGTGAAGGAACCGTTGCCTCTAAGGTTGAACTTGATGAAGTTCAACAGGTAGAAGGACCGACACCAATAGCTGAACCTGAGTCAATTTGATTAATCAGATCCGGAGCCCAATGTACCTGCACCATTAAGGATCGATAGAGTACCGCATCAGTCGGATAGATACTATGATTTCTTGATCTGGAATGGTGATCCCATCGAACTCGATGAGAATGATGAGGATCCGATCACCTATATGGATGCAATGCAGAGATTGATTTCGAGAAATGCTTGAAGCATGAAATCCGAAATGAGTCCATGAAGGTCAAGATGTATGGACATTGGTTGACCCACCTGAAGGGTTAAACCCATTGGGTGTAAATGGGTCTTCAAAAGGAAGAGGGACAGATGAAAAGTGGAGACCTATAAAGCCCTCTGGTTGCCAAGGGTATCGTCAATTATGGTATTGACTATAACGAGACGTTCTCCCTGTGCAATGCTAAATCCATTCGGATAATCTTGCAATAGCTGTCCATCTGGATTATGAGATCTGCAGATGGATGTAAAGACAGCTTTCTGAATGGAGAGCTGACGAAGAGGTGTATATGATACAACCTGAGGGGTTACATCCACAGATGAGTCCAAGGTGTGCAAGCTTCAGAGATCCATTTATGGATTGAAGCAAGCTTCTCAGAGTTGGAACATGATTTTGATAAGTGATCAAAAGTATGGCTTCTTAAGAATGGAGAAGAGCCCTGCATCTATAAATGGGCAAATGGTCCAGTTGTGTATTCCTTGTCTTTACGTGGATGACATTCTCTTAATCGGAATGACATCCCGCACTACAGGGAATAAAAGTTTGGTTGTCATCACAGTTCTCCATGAAGGACTTGGGTGAAGCATCCTACATCCTAGGGATGAAGATCTATAGGATAATCTAAAAAGGATGCTTGGGTTATCCCAGTCCACGTACATAGATACTGTGCTGAAGAGGTTCAGCATGAAGAATTTCAAAAAGGCTATCTACGATAGCCATGAAATTTCTCTCTCTAAGAAGGATTGTCCACAACTCCTGAAGAGAGAGAGCGTATGAGTAGAGTCCATATGCTTCGCCGTGGATCTATCATGTACGCCATGACATATACAAGGCCAGATTGGCATACTCACTAGGAGTAGTGAGTAGATACCAATCTGATTCTGGAGAAAATCACTGGAAAAGTGGTTAAAGCCATCCTTAAGTATTTGAGAAATACTAAGGACCAATGGTTGGTTTATGGCGAGTCAGATCTGAAACTTTGGAGTTCACAGACTCCAGCTTTCAATCTGACCATGATGACAGTAAAGCGTATCGGTTATATCTTTACTCTGAATGGTGGAGCCATCTGCTGAAGAGTTCCAAGCAGCATACTGTGGCAAACTCTGTTTGTGAGGCGAGTACATCGCAGCATCGGATGCTGAAGAAGCTGTGTGGCTGAGAAAATTCATCACCGAGCTCGGAGTAGCACCCTCCCTCGATGGTCCGATCCTGCTCTACTGCACAGCACTGGTGCCATAGCTCAGGTGAAGGAACCCAAAGCACACCAGCGACGAAGCACATTTTGCACGCTTCCACCTGGTCAGAGATCGTGGATCGAGGTGATGTCGACCTTCAGAAGATCGGAAAAAGAAATGATACCGACCCCTTCACTAAAGCCCTAGATAAAAAGTTCGACAACCAAGTCGAAGATGGTATTAGATACTGTGCCGAGTGCTTTAGAGATAGGAGTTGTTGAAAAATATGTCCAAAAGCAATCGTCAACTGTTGACGGTTGAGCAACCTTGTATTGTAATTGATTGTTAATAATAAAATATATTTTGTATTTTCATCATAAGTTTCATCTTCTAATGAACTCCGTTGTTGTGATGAAGTCCTTAGACTATTTAGGTTCGATAAAGAGAGATTTATCGATTAGTCCTTAAAACTGTTCACGACAAATGATAGCTGTTAATAAGGAGACAGCTTCTATCGAGCATAGTCGCTGTAGCCATATGGGTTGGTTGTCTCTTAACCAAGGAGTGTGGAGACACTGGTATGGCATACAGGTGAGATGTAAGGGTACATCATCATTGAACGTGACCAACTCCAGAGCATTTGCTGTCGAGAATGTCTCTGATGGGATATAGGTATAAGTGTCCCTTAGACCTGAGATCGCCTCAGTGACTTGCAAGCAACTACTGTCTTTGGTACTGGACTAACTAAATTTTTAATTCAGTGACGGAAGGCTTCTGGGCACATCAAGTACTTCAAGTCAGAGTGTGATCAAGATGGGATTGACTACTCCAAGAGTTGGAGAAGAATGAGTCGTGTATTTCAATTTAGCAAAACTTGGCAAGAGTAATCCATCAGATGGATTTGATATTTTGAAATACAATGTGGACAACCTGATCAGAGTTAACAGTTGAAACTCTGAGTATCCTATGAGCATTTTGGTCAAGAGGATGAATTATATGAAAACTATATCCGTATGGGTTCTAAAGATGTTGTTCTACACATTCGACTATCGCCGTCCGGGTACCATTGACTAGATGGTCACTTGATGGTATAAAAATTTATTTCTGTACTATCAGTTAGGTTCGACTATAGGTCACACATATTAGAGTTCATGATCTGATCGGATGGTTGATCAAGAATTAAGAATCTTCTAGGTTAAACGATCAATACGATTGACATTTAACCTAGTGCAATGTTGCAGGAGGATCGATTAGCAATTCGATTGCTAATTGGCTTAATTTGATTAAGCCAATGGGTGAGATTAAGTCTAATTGAATATGATTTAATTAGATTTGGTTTGGACTTGATTGGATCAAGTCCAATTGGTTTATTGGATAAGCCAAGTGCAAGAAAAAACTAGTCCTAGTTCAATTAGGACTTGGGTCAACCTAATTTCTAATTTGATTAAAAAATTAAATCAGATTTAAATCTAATTTAATCTGATTAAATTAGATTTTTAATTATTAAGATATTTTAATTGGTTGATTTGATTTTGGTTTGATTTGTTTGAGAAACCAAATTTGAACAAGTCATAGATTGAATCCTAGTAAGACTAGGATTCCACCTTGCACCACCTTAGCCCCCCATGCCCACTCTCTCTTATTTTGTGTGACAAAACCTTCTCTCCCAGGCCTTCATGCATGCCCAAAGCTTTCACTCTTTCTCTCTTACATGGAATGTGGTTGTGGACCAAGTCAAAGTAGGAATTAGTTTGGATTTCAAATTCTATGAGATAGAATTTTAGGAAACCAAAACTCTTTCCTTATGGCACTGATTTTATCCAGATTTTTTTTGAGATTTTTATGACTTTTATGGCACATATTGTGTGCCCTTTCTGGTGGTCCATGGTAGAAAAAAAAGAGGGGGCCCAGAGTTGGGCACCCTTGTCTTGCCCTATTTGGATTTTTCTTGGACTAGGTATTTGATCTAGACAAAGATTCTTCATATCTCATTATTTAATATGAATTTTTTTGAAATTTTTATGGATTATAGCATTGAGGACCTTTGGGGCATGTAAAAATTAGGGAAAAGAGTGTTGGGGCATGGAGATATAATAGACACAAAACTAAGTGTCTAGGTAGAGCAAAGAGAAGAAGAAGAGGGTCTTCTTCTAGGGTTGCTGAGTTCACCTCTTTCTTTCCTATCTGTGAGTTTTCTAAGAGTGTCTCACATCTAAAACTCCTTCTCTACTTCTCATCTTTGAAAGAGTCAAATCAAGAAGAAGGAGGCATCTGATCGACCATCGAAGAAGGATCAGCACAGTACTAGCATACTGTGCTGATTTTCTGGACTAAGATTTTGATCGTGATTCGTGGCTGTGTGGATGACTCCTAGAGGCCAGATGTGTGTGTGGCTCACATACATCCTCAAGTGGATCAAAAGTTAAATGTCTAACTTGCAAGGTAATAGATCTGATCTATTATATTTTACATACATTAGATGTAGTATAGAAATATGTTGATATGATCAACATGTAGTTCTTGCTCTTTATATTTTAATTTTTGATTTAATATCATGTAATAATCATGTAATAGGATCTTAGATCTAGAGATTCTCTAATTTTATAAATAAATTTTGATTTATTTTAGTCTTCCGCTGCCTGATCTTGAAAAATTTCAAGATCTAACCCTAAAATCCTAGATCTGTTCCTTCATCGAGGCCCAAGAGAATTGGGCCTCAAGGGGGCTAACTCAGTTATAGACTAAATTTTGGGTCTGTAGAGATGAAAGCATGCAAGACTTGAGCTTGAGTGAGTGCTTTCATGTATGGGTTAGCCTAGAAAGTTTTAGGCTAAGATTTTGGTCCATGTATATAGGTATATGTATATATTGTAATCCTAATTTGATAAAGAATCAAAGTGACTCTTTCTCCCTAACCTCACCCTCTTTCTCTGGTTTGCACGCCGCCCAAGGAGGCAGCCCAAAGAGGCTTCATGCAAGGTAGAAGGGGGCATGCAGGTACCTCACGTGCACCCCCCCTTCTGAGTAGAAAAGAATCCCAACGCTAGGGACTCTCTCTTCTAGGAGGAAGCAGTTGGTGGTTTGAGGTGTTTGATGCTAAGGAGTCTCCTTTGCTCTGGTATGTTACAGGAAATAATGATGAGGCGCACCCCAGAAAATAGGAAAGGAGGGTGCATGTGGTGAGATGGTGCGGCTAGAGATTTAGTCCTACTGGGACTCTCTCTTGTATGGTATAGCTCCAATTTTAAACATCCCAATACCCTAATTTCTAAGAGGATGAGCCAGTGATCTCATAGGAACGTTTGGGCTCTAATTTAGTTCAGATCAGAGGTGTGTAGGGGAAGATAGAGTGCACACTGCGGTATAAAGATACTGCCATGGAGTTTTTTTCAACAAAGACTCCTCATCAATGGTTCTAGTCCAAATCTGATAGCCCTAAGGTACTACACCCCTAGCCCAGGTTCCTAGGGTGTTGGGTATGGGATTTTAGATCTGGAGGCGCATCCTAGGTCTAAGAAAGTGGGGGATGAGGACTAGATCATCGGTTCAGTCTTTTTGGTGTGCAACGATTTAGGACTTGACGTTTGCTATTTCTAAGGAGTCCGGATCATCATGGACTCTTGCAGAGGGCTCTGTAATAGGTCTCTTCAGGTCCATGCAGGTGTATGGTGGTCCTAACACCTATCACCTTCTAGCATCCAAGGTAATTTTGCCAAGTCGTCTGCGATAGTTCGACCATGTTCTAAAGAAAAAAAATGTGCTACAAATAACGGATGACCTCCACAACACTTGCCTTCTACTTTTGACTCTGAAGTGGTTTCACCATTTCAGATGAAGGGAGTAGTCAATTTCTGAACCCATACCTTTCTATTGGCTTTATCTTTTCTTTAGAGCATTTATGGTGTAGTATCTAGTGGAGAAAATCTCAAGACCTTACCAAGGCATCACTTTGTAATCCGTATCACAATTATGAAGGATGGGGGCTTGAGGTGTTGCAGAATAATGACTTGAGAGAAAGGAGATCTGAGGATCATCTTCAGGTCCATTAGGGCTTGCCACATGTCGTATGTTGGTAGGCCCAGGGTGTGGCTTGTCGATCAACATACATGGCTTGATTTGAGGGGAGAATGATGAAGAGTCATGAGATCTGACACTTCTTATACTGGCTAGGTGGCAAAATCTGATGATTTGATGATCAAATTCATATCATTGACGGTCCATATATTAATAGGCTATCATATGTTACTTTATTTTACTTTGGTCTGTCAGATTTCTTGCCCCTCCATTACCAGTCACCTTTTCATGATTGCTACTATCAAAGGAAGGCCCACCAATATCGTCTTCTCGGGTACGGTGGCAGCTGCCACTTTCGGCTGGTTTTCTATCTTCATTCCTACTTTATTCTCTGTCTTTCCTAGTTCGACCCTTATAGATCTTTTAAGACCCATTGTTGTCCCTTTTTCTTTGTTACTTCAGCTCTTCCTTGTAGTTATTTTTGTCTTATTCATGTCTTTTGATGCTGATGAGGTTCGGGGCGAGAACCCCCATGGTGATCGGGGTGTTTGGTTGTCACCTCCTCGAATCGGGTCTAGGAGTGGTTCTCGGGCCATCACCATCGCTGGCTCCTCTTTCGAAAACCAAGTCTTCATATCCCATCATGCAGACAATTCGATGCATGGGTTTGAAGATTTTTGGAGTTCGAGCAATGAGGAATCAGACCTAACTGAGGATGACCTAGTAGGATTTTCATTCTCAATTTTTCATCTATTCGATGTCCCAACTCAAGGTCTCGGGATGAGACGATCACATGACCAATACCTCGAGAGGTCAAGTCATATTGTAGGAGGAGTCTTTTTAGGTCGATCTTCAACTTTTGCTTCATTCCTTTATCTGTAATGTTTTAGATTTCTATAGAGTTCTTCCAACTCAGATCACTCCGAAAACTCTATCCAGGTGATCATCATCTTTATGATCCTTTGTGACTAGCTCAATATCTCTTTGAGGGTTTCTCTTTTTAGATATTTGTTCACCTTGAAGAAGCACCCTCATGAGAGGGGTGGTGGTACTTTTTATCTTGCTTTGGGTGTAAGTTCATCATCGGATTTCCATCTTCGGTCCATAGCTAAAAAAACCATTTTTTTCATGTGTCTTTGGATCGACCCTGGGGGTTTAGCCTGACCTAGGGTAATCCATATTTGTCCCTAATGAAGATAAGTCCGTCCTTTTTGAGGATGAGAAGGATCATGTGAGCCTGCTCGATATCAAGGTGCCTGACCTGAAGAGCTGCTAACTGAGCAGAATCTTAACAATGTCGGCATTAGTCCGATGTTGTCTCAGGGTATGATACTCTTCTTTCTTATCTTTGAAAATTACTTGGTGATTGTTGTGTTGATCTTTTTCCTCTTTGGTCATGCAACAATGAGACCTTCACTTTCATCCATCCAATCAATGCTAAAGAGGAAGATGAGCTCCTCGGGTGGAGCATCCTCATCAGAGAAGCCGAGGAGTACCTAGCCATCGATTCCCATCCCTACCCTTACATCATCCATGGGGATGTCAAGTGCTAACCCCATAGAGATTAAGGACAAGCCAGTAGCAGTCGAGTAGCTATAGTGTTCTTGTCGGTATCTTTGGAGCCAACTCAAGTCTTAGCCCTTCCAATGGGCCGAGCCCTACCATCGACATTGGCTGATGAGTGAACTAGCTCCATTCCTGTGATGCTCTGCAACTACCATCTCGCATGATCGATGCCGAGTGGACCAACGAGCTTTGAGGTAGGTCCCTCCTCATCCAGAGGGGATGGGGGATTCATAATGATCATCTAGAGGCTATGGAAGGATGACTTTGCTTTTCAAGACTGCCAGCTTGCCTATGCGTTGATGAATCTGATCCTACTACCAATCAATCGATTGAAGAAGAAGGCTCATCCTTTGGATGAGGCTATCAGTTCTTCCTACGTCGGCCTTCTTAAGGTGAGTTTTTATTTTTCATGCTTATTTTTGACTTTTTAATGGTTGCATTTGATATTTTTTCTTCTTTATGTAGCTGGCACATGACATCACTATCCTTAACAAGGGCATGGTCGATTTCAACCGAGTAAAGCTCTCACTGGAGGAGAAGCTTCGAGTTTCCAAAGCTCAACCCAAGACTATCGAAGAGGCAAGGGATGCTATTGAGGAGGTAAGGTGGGTTCTTGAAGAGGCAAAAAGGATAGCCAAGGAAGAAGCTTCCTAGGCCAACTCTGAACTTCGAGCTATTCATTGCCTTGGAAGGCTTGGTGGCGATCGAGCACAGCGCCAATGGAGCTCTTTGTTGGAAGGTGACTAAGCTCGAGGAAGCCTTGGGACTCTATGAGGTGGCGATCAGAGACACCAAAGACAAGGTGAGGCTCATTAAGGTGGCGATCTAGGAGGAAAAAGTGAAGGTCATCATCGAGGCCAAACTCAAGGGCATTGAGGAGTACAAGGTTTTAAAGGAGTTTGAAAATAAAGTTGCTGAAGGTTCCATAGTTACCTACGAATATGGCTTCAATGTTTGCAACGAGCGTCTAAGGCGGATGGTTCCAAATCTTGACTTGACCTATTTTTGCCTCGAGGATAGTAATGATGAGAGTGGAGGGCATTCGCTAAATGAAGATGAGCTTGAGCGAGTTGAGGATGACCATGCTTCAACTGAGGTCCTAGCTGAAGCCCTAGCTAAAGCCCTGATCTCCAGCCCCATCACTATAGAGATCGATTCTACTGAGGAGATCATCGTAACCGCCCCCATCGAGGAGACCACCATGGCTGCCCTATTGAAGAGACTGCCTTTGCTGCCCCCATCGAGGAGGTCACCATAGTTGTATTTGAGGACTAGTTTTCCTCTTAAATTTGTAAACTTTTTTATTGGAACAACTTGTATAGTGGACTTTTGTCGATGTAATGTATCTATTAGTTATCCTTGGCTTTCTGAATGAAGTTCTTCATTACTTTTTGATGTTTATGTTGATTAGCTTCAACTTAAAATTTTACTAACTTTAGCAAGTCCCTCTCATCCTCCCTACTTCTAAGTTGGAAGTGGTGAAGCCACTTTAGACAAAGAAAGCAGTTGGGTAGAAGCCGAGATATTAGAAGTAGAAATATCTGAAGTCGAAATGTTTGAGGTTGAAATATCCAAAGTTGACATATCTGAAGTCAAAATATCCAAAGTCTAAATATCTGAAGTCAACCTTGGCTGTAAATTTTGCAAAGCCAATATCGTCATCCTCGGTCTCCGCTCAACTTGCCCATGGGTGAGGAGAGTTGCTGGCTACTGCTCATCACTTTGACTTCCTTCCTTGAAGTATGTGGCAAGCGGGAGCTTAAAAAATATCGGCCTGTTAATGCCTGCCACATGTCGGGCATCAATAGGTGTCATACTGCACTCTGCAGATCATCGGAGGTGGTCAATCTCTAGGATCGTGCATCGAAAAGTTGTGTTGACCTAGGGGCCTAAGGAAGCTTGGCTTTTAATGCTGGCACTTTTCGATAATGATGGCCCATTGAGAAGGATGACTAGAGCTCTATTTCCTATGCGGCATGGTCTTTGAGGCCTCTCGTATGGTGACAGCTATCATGCAGTCAGAAGGGATGGTTGGAGGCACCCAGGTCTGACTCCTTTATAAATAGGGATCTTGTTGCTAGAGGCTGGTACTGCTCCAGTGACCCTCCTGTAATATCATGGTGGCATCACCTCATCCGGTGATATGAAATCATCGGCACTTTTTTCTACCTAGGAGAGTCTTCCCATACCTTAGGTCAGTTGCAGAACACTTCAAGAGAGGGCATTGGTGAGTATCCCTATTTGGCATGGGAGATATTGGAAAAATCCATCGATCTGGTCATGGAGCCATAGCGGTGATTATTGAGAGCCATTTTAGCATTGTACTCTACAGAAGGATCTTAGACCATTCTAGGGGGCAATTCTTCACCCCCCCCCCCCAAGTTAGCTTTCCAGCACTCCTTAGAGGAATTTTTGGAGATGGGTGGGTTCCTGAGAGGATAGCTGCTATTCCATACCTAATATCTTTTATCGAAGACCGACGATCATCAAAAGGGGAGGTCTTCATGCATGAATGTCGCCAAGGACCTCACTGAGTGTAGTTCGGTTTTATGCCTAAGGATGACGACTAAGCCTGAGGATATTGATTGAGCTTGAATCTTATGTCTTTTCTTTCTTTCTTTCATTGTAATGAACTTTATCCAAATAAAGTTGTCTTATAGTAAGCTTTTTTGGAAAATGTATAGACATGTTGAATAAAGTATTCTTTTGTATATATCTTTTTTGGGTATCTTGCGTAGTTGTCAGCTTGATGCTAATGTCAAGTCATTGTCGTTTCCTCAATCTGATTCTTACTAAGATATTTAGGAGGACTCCTATGAGGTGTCATCCAAGGTTGATCCAAAGTTGCTTTGTGGTAATTTTCACCAAGTTATTATAGGTCTTCATCCAACACATCTATGAATGAAGAGCGCTAGATGGCTGCGTGGGCTCTCTGGAGGGTTAACCCCTTCGTAGTCATTGCCATCGGCCTTTGTCTAGCTCATTTGTGAATGATGATTACCAGATGGCCACATGAGATTTTCAGAGGACTAGTCTCTTCGTAGTCATCGTCATCGACCTTTGCTTATCTCATCCGTGAATGATGAGTGCCAGATGGCCACATAGGATCTTCAGAGGGTTAGTCCCTTAGTAGTCATCATCGTCATTGGCCTTCACTCAAATTATCCATGAATGATGATCACCAGATGGCCGCATGTGGTCTCCGAAGGATTAGTCCCTTTGTAGTCATCATCATTAGTTAATTCCAATGGCATCATTTATAAGTAGTCGATGATTAGTTGAATGTTTTCGCTTTAACAAGAAGTTTGTGCTGAAGTTCAAAGAAGTCTTTATTGATAAGGTGAGGGGGTTCATAACTCACTCATAGTACATGCACAAATTCTCAGCATTTCATGTTTGAAGGATGGGATTTTTATTGAGGCTCTCAATCTTGTATTCTCTAGGCTTGATAACTTCAGTGACTCTATAGAGGCCATCCCAATTCGAGGCCAACTTTTTCTGCTCTATAGGTTTTGACACCTCGGCTTGACATAGAATAAGGTCTTCAGGTTGAAACACTTTCATTCAGACCCATGCATTGTAATAGTGGACCACCTACTGCTAATACGTCACCATCCTGACTCGGACACTCCCTAATTTCTTCGAGCAAGTCTAAGTTCTTTCGGAGTCAGCTCGGATTCTCCTGTTTATCGAAGTTCTCTACTCTAATCATTGGCATCTCAATTTCAACTAGAATGACCACTTCAATGTCGAAGATAAGGTTGAATGGTATTTTCCTGGTGGGTGTTCGAGGAGTCATCCGATAGGTCTAGAGCATATCGTAGAGTTTTTCGATCTAGAGTCCTTTGGCCTGACTGAATCTTGCCAACTTCTCCATTCGATTGAGAGTGACTGACCAAAGTGAGCCTATGGTCGATATGTAGTTCGATATATAATTCTTTAAACTTCTAGTTATCAAATTATCATCCATTGTTGGTGACGATAGCTCATGGTGAAGGAAAAATTTGTCTAATCGCATCGGATGTCAGAAAAGTAGAATAGATTAGCAATTAAAATTTTTCATAATATTTATGAATTCTTACCTTAATTCACAGTGAAAAAGGATCAAGATTGAAGAAGCTCCTCGATCAATATACTTCACGAGATCCGAATGCATGGATCCTCAATTTCGCATGCACGCCAAACTCTATAGAAAAGAGGGATGAACGTTTTGTTCAAAGAAGAAGGAGAAGTACCCTTGAGATCTGATCTCAAGGCTTTGGAGCTGCCCACATGCCATCATGCCAAAAGGAGTGAGGATGCCCAAGAGGAGAGAGAAGCCCAGGGAGAGTACATGCCCAAAAGAGAGGGGATGCTCATACCAAGAGGATTCTCCATGCCAAGCCTAGGATTGATTGCTTGTTTCTCTTCTCCACACCCCTCCTTATATAGGCAAAAAGTCCTAGATCAAATCAAATTTCTTAAGGTACTAGGAATAGGACTCTTCATATTTGAATCAAATCCAAATTTTTTAAAATATAAGAAATCCTAATCCAAGTAGGAGAGGAGCCAACTTGCACCTCCCTTCATAATGCTGCACACCCAAGGAGAGAGGGCTATTTTCAGCCCCTTCCCAACCAACTTGGTTGGCCCATATGATGAGAGATTAGCTAAAAAAATTGACTAAATACATCAAATCAGATTTGGTTAAGATTTGGATCAATTCGAATCCAATTCGAATCCGATTCGAACCAATTTCAAAAAGACTGCTGATCCTAATCCAATTAAGATTCTTGTTCAAATCCAACTTGATAAATTAACCCAATCAAGTCTTAATAAAATTAAGTCTAATTAAGTTAGATCTGATCTAAAGTAATTAAGACTCAAATCAAATCTTTGATAATTACTTGGATCATTGATTTGATTTAATTCATCATCGAAATCAAATCCATACCTCATGCACAATGCTAGCTGAATATAGTCAGTGTTTAATTCTGTATGACCTACAACTTAATTTTTAATTAAGTTAATCTACATGTTCAATCAAGTTTCATACTTTCAAATTAAACACATAAATATTCGATCAATTTTTTTCTATATTGTTTGACTTTTGTGTGCGATTTCATAGATTCGAACACTAAGCCAATAGTATAAGAACTCGTTCCTATACTAATTAAAGTGACCATCTAGCAATGATACCCGACGTTCGAATAAGTTAAATATTTACAAAATAATATACAAGAATCTTTACATATGGTTACCACATAATTCATCTCTTTGACCTTAATACTCAAGATGATCTAGGGTTTAACTGTCAACCCTGATACAGTCATCCACGTCATATTTCAATCTTTCAAATCTATCATATGGATTACTCTGATCAAGATTTTATTAAATTAAAATATAGTGATGCATTAACTTCTATAATTAGGAGTAGTCAATCTCATCTTGATCCATATACAGACTTCGTAAGTACTTGACTATAGTCAGTAGCCTTCCGTCACTTTATTAAAAATGCAGATAGTTCGGCATTAAAGCACAGTGAGTTGCTTGCAAGTCACTACGATGATCTCAAATCTGAGGGATACTTATGTCCATATATTTCGTGAGCTACTTTTAATAGTAGAGCACTCAGTAGGTGAATCAATTATTCAGTGATGATGTACTTCTATATCTCATCTGTATGCCGCACCAGTGTCTCCACATTCCTTAGTTATGAGGACAACCAACTTATATGACACACAATGATCTATACTCGATAAATATCATCATCATATTAATGATGTATCATTTGATCATGAATATATTTAAAAATTATTTGATAAATCCTCTTTTATCGATCATAATATAGTTCTAGGGACTTCATCACAATACATAAGTTCTAATAAAGAAGATGTACACCTTGTGATAAAAATATCAAAATAATTTTTATTTATTAATCAATAATTCATATATCAAATTTAATTATTTATAATAAATTAATTGGCTTTAGGATATAATTTTTAACAACTTTCACTTGGACTAAAGTCAATTGGAGCAGTATCTTATACCCATCTTTCACTTATAATCATTGAACTCTTTGATCCCAAGAGCTTTAGTGAAGGGGTCGGTCAGATTTTCTTTTCCGTCAATCTTTTTTAACTCGATGTCATCTCGATCTATGATTTCATGGATAACATGATAGCATCACAGAATGTGTTTGGTTCTGTGGTGGGACTTGGGCTCCTTTACTTGTGCTATGGCTCCAGTGCTATCATAATATAATAAAATTGAACCACCAAAAGAGAAAACCACTTCAAGTTCAGCGATGAATTTTTTCAACCAAACAGTCTCCTTTGAAGCATCAAATGTCACAATATATTTCATTTCACATACTGAGTCAGCCACCGTATGTTGCTTAGAACTCTTCCAGCAAATTATTCCTCTATTCATAGTGAACACATAGCCCGATATGCTTTTGCTATCATCGTGATCTGACTGAAAATTAAAATCAGTATATCCCATAAATTTCAAGTCAATATCTTTATAGATAAGTCATTAGTCCTTAGTATTTCTTAAATATTTAAGGATTATCTTCACAACCTTCTAATAGTTCTCTTTCAGATTAGACTGGTACCTACTCACTACTCCTAATGAATAAGCCACATCCAGTCTCATACACATCATGGCATACATGATCAATTTCACTGTCAAGCATATGAGATTCTACTCATACACTCTCTCTCCTAAGGGATTGTCAGATAATTTTTTTTTGGAAAGAAAAATTTTTTGATTTATCGGTAGATAGCTCTTTTTGGAATTCTTCATGCTGAACCATTTCAGCATGTTATCAATGCACATAGATTGAGACAACCCAAGCAACCTTCTAGATCTATCCCTATAGATTTTCATCCTTAGGATGTTGGATGCTTCACTCAAATTCTTTATAGAGAACTATGATGATAGCTATAGCTTTACACTTTATAAAGCTGGGATATCATTTTTTATTAACAATATATCATCTATATACAGTATAAATAAGATGACTATAGAATCGTTAGCCCACTTATAGATGCAAGGCTCTTCTCCATTCCTAACGAAGTCATACATTTTGATCATCTTATCAAAATGCATATTCTAACTCCTAAATGCTTACTTCAATCCATAAATGGACTTATTTAGTTTGCATACTTTAGATTTGTGATACCGATCCAAAAATTTTTTTGCACGAATCTTAGGACATGACAAGGAAAACAAAATAAAAATAAAAAATAAAAAAAAACATTGAAGACTACTGGTAGGAGTCTTCTTTCGTGCGAACCCTTCGAAAGAAAAGTTGAATTTGAGAAGGATTCAACCTTCCCTCTACTCTATAAACTCTCTCTCCCTCTCCTAAGCAACCAATGATGACCACCGGCCTTCCTCCCTCTCTTTTCTCCTTGGTTTTCCCCATTAAAGCCATGGATACCCCTCTTCATGCCCATCAGAAATCAAAGGTGAATACCCCCCGAACAGCCCGAGGTAAGTCCAACCCCTCTTCCTCTATTCCTTCCCCTTCTCCCCATGCTACTGTGCATGGGCGCTGGCCATTGGGTTCGTCAAAAAATCCACAAAAAGGAATGTCTTGCTTTTTCTCCTGTTCAATCGAGCCCTCTCTTCCTCATTTCCGACCATCGATGCCGCTGCCCGTGGTGTCACACCCCTAGGTTTGGACCCCCACCTTCCTACCTGTCTTCTCTGAAGGTTATGACTGTCGATGATCGGCCAATGATCGAAGAATATTCAAAAAAAGGGACGGTCCTCTATTTTTTTGAAGTTTTATGATTTTTTTTTGTTGGCCGATCGCTTGCCATCAACCCTCCTTTGCTCCACTACTGTTGAACACTTGCTGTTATGACCTGCAATCGATCCTCCGACCAAAATCCATCAGCCCCCACCCGCATTCCTCCCTATTCGGCCAAGAGAAGAAAAGAAAAGGAAGAAGAAGAAGAAAAGAAAAAGGAAAAGAAAAAAAAAAGAGAGAAAAAAAGATTTTCTCTCTTTTCTCTTATTTTCTCTCTCTAAAATTTTTCTCCCTCTATTCTCTCTCTATTTGATTCATAGACCCTCGTATGAACTTGAGATGATGTATCTAAAGAAGTCCAAAATTACTTTAATATCTGTGCAAGATGTCGGATCCTATCCTGGTCATGTTGAATGCCCTTGAAATCTTTATTGATTAACCATATGATTGATATTGGCCTTGATTTCAATCCATGCCTCATGATTTCTTGATCGAGTCATCTAGATTTGATCTTTGTCTGAAAAATTCTGAATTATTCTAGCATTCGAACTGCCTGTCGAATTGACCACCCAATCTACAGTATTCTTTCTTTATGATTGAATTAATAAATAAAAATTAATGATATTTTTAATATATTAAATTAGTTTGATAAATTCATCTATCAAAGTTTGAAGGATTAGGATAGGAAAGGTAAGTAATCCCGACACTTCTTACTTATTTTTGAAATTATTGACTATTTTATCATGAAAAAAATTATTCTATATTTTTATAAAATAAAGATCGAGCATATACATTATGAAATTTATGATTTATCATAAAATAGTAATTTATGAATATTTTAATATGAATGATTTTTTTTATAAAATATGAACTCCATATTTATGAAATGTAGGCTTTATTATAAAAGGTATGATTTCATGATTATTTTACTGTTAAAGATTATTTATGGATTATAAACTTTATGAAATTATCTAGTATCTTATTTATGCATGATTTAAAAAAATATGATTTGATGAAATATAATTTAAGAATGTCTATCTTAAAAATATAGAAAAAGGCTCTCAGATAGCTATATATGACCTCGTTAGTGGGTAATAGTAATTGGCATATGACCCTACCAGTGGATAATAGTAATTGACATACAACCTTGCCAACAGATAATAGTAGCTAGTATGTGACCCTTTCAATGGATAATAGTAGTTGGCACATGATTATGGCTCTGTCACGGATATAATAGTGACCTTAGCATTTAGTCCGAGAGAATTATTAAAAATCATGATATGAAAAGAATGACAAATGATTTATGACTTTATATATGAAGTTGACATAATTTATGAATTTACTTATGTTATGCATTGAAAACTATGTTTATGTAAATTGCATGATTTATGCATATGCAAGAGAATCATTGATTTATGATATATTGCTATTATGAAAATTTTATGTTTCAATGATCATCATCTTCTCTAAATAATTTATTGATGCATGTAAAAATATACTTGATCTGGATAAGATAGTGCAAGGTTTACTTACTGAGCTGGTGTAATTCATATCTTTTTTTTTTCTTTTTCTGTCCAGACAAATAAGGTTAGAAAACAAAGATGATCTAGGCTAGAGGATCTACGTCAGTGAGCATAGAGATTTGGAGTTAAAATTGAATTTATAAGATTATTATGGACTTATAATCAACTACTAATGAATTTTGAACATGGATTTGGTATTATCTTTTAGATTTAGTCGCTCTGAACTAATATTAGTTTATTTACTTGATGAGTAATGAAATTGAATCTTTTATGATAATTTATTTTTAATAGATTTTAGTTGATTATGATTGATTGATTTCATGTTATTGTGAGCTCTATCCCTCGATAGCATGGTTATGTTATGTCTCGAATTTGGAGTGTAATATTTTATGATATCAGAGTAATAAGTTTGATCATGGGTAGACTTAAAGTCTAGCAATAGGTAGATAAGTCTCATTTAGCTAAATCATATTTAATAAATAAGAATAGACAAGTTTTTCTTAGAGATTTTGTTACTCATTTAAGGAAGTTAATTAATGTTAATATTTTTTTATCTAGGTGACAACGAGCAATACAAAGAATGAAGTCTCGATGAATCTTGCTAATAGAAAGAGAGGAGCAAGAAAGACTGCAAGAAAAAATACCAGCCAATTGGTTGAGCAGACTCCTAATGCATCGATCACTCAGACAGATATTATTGGAGTATGCTAAATAGTGGCCCAGCTTATTCAACAATAGCAGACATAAGTTGCTCCTCAACTTGTACTATCTTTAGAGTCATATTATGAGAGATTTAGAAGGCATAATCCACCACTGTTTGAGAGTGGACCTGGTCCTCTGGATGTAGAGATATGAATTTGAGAAATGAAAAAGATATTTGATACACTACAGTGTCATAAGGATGTGAAGGTTATGTTAGCCATTTCTATGCTAAAAGAAAATGTCGAGTTTTGGTAGACTGCAATAAAGATTGCATATGAAAATAATAATAATCAATTGACATAGGAGGAGTTCAAAAAGAGAATTTATGATCAGTATTTTTTTGAGTCAGTGAGATTAGTGAAAGAAAATGAGTTCTTGGAGGTAAAAAGATGATATAACAATACTGGAGTATACAAATAAATTCAATGAGTTAGGTCGATTTTACCTCCAACTTATAGAGTCTGAAAAAAGCAAAGAAAATAGATTTGAGCATGGTCTAGGATATAAAATTCGCTCTCGTTTGTCCTCTCATCTTCTTAATGGCTATAAGGATGTACTAGAATGAGCTTTAAAAGTTGAATCAGATATTAAAAGATTGAAACAAGAAAGAAAAAATAGGAAGAAGTCTAGATCAACTGGGACTCGAAATGACCAACATGACAACTTAAAGAACCACTCTAATAAGAAGAGAAGAATCGAGACTTATGAGTACTATGATCGAAATCATAGTGGGCCTTGCTATAAGAAACTCGGAATGTGCTTTGAGTGCGGCAATAAGGGACATTTGGCATGAGATTGTCTTAATAGAAAGAATGACGCTAAGTCCGTCAAACTCACTCATCAAAATCAAAAAGAGAATGCATGAGTATTTGCTTTAACTGAGTAGGATGCCAATATAGATGATCAAGTCATTATAGGTATGATTCTAGTCAACCCGTAGATGCCCATATGTTGTTTGATTATATATATTTTTTCATTCTTTTGTTTGATTAAATAAGCCAATATATGTTATCTTATCTCTTAAGAAAAGTTATTCTCACGATGTCTTATTTAAAAATTACACCATTTTATATGAAGAAGCTCATTTTGATAAAAACTAGTCAAAGTATGGTAAAGATGATATGAAAACAAAATATCCTCACTTATTTCAAAATGAAGATATATCAAGTTTCGAGGATGAAACTATTTTTAAGGGAGGTAGAATATCATACCCGGCCCAAAATTTTTCTTGCAAAAATCTTAGGGCATGACAAGGAAAACAAAACAAAAAAAAAGAAAAAAGAAAAAGAAACATTGAACTCCCGTTGGGAGTCTTCTTCCATGCGAACCCTTCGGAAGGAAAGTTGAATCTGAGAAGGATTCGACCTCTCCTCTACTCTATAAAACTCTCTCTCCCTCTCCTAAGCAACCAACGACAACCACCGACCTTCCTCCCTCTCCTTTCTCCTTGATTTCCCCCATTGAAGCCATGGATACCCTTCTTCGTGCCCACCAGAAATCAGAGGCGAATAACCCTCGAACAGCTCGAGGTTAGTCCAGCCCCTATTCCTCTGTTCTTTCCCCTTCTCCCCATGCTACTGTGCAAGGTCATCGGCCATCGGGTTTGTCAAAAAATTCATAAAAAGGAATGCCTTGCTTTTTTCTCTATTCGGTCGAACCCTCTCTTCCTCATTTTCGGCCACCGATGCTGTCACTCGTGGTGCCACATCCCTTTAGATTTGGACCTCCACTTTTCTACTTATCTTTTTCGAAGGTCATGGCCGTCGGTGATCGATCAATGATCGGAGAAAATTCAAAAAAAGGGACGGTCCTCTATTTTTTCAAAGTTTTATGGTTTTCTTTTGTTGGCCGGCCGCTTGCCATTTGATATTTTCTATCCTAGGATATTTGTTCGATGTATATATTACACCAACAGACTGTGATAGTAAGTATATGTCATGTTTCAATTATCCTCGCATGATTTTAGTATCATTCATAATGATATCACAAAAATCATCTTTTATTAAAATTTTAAATCAAGTTTGGCCAAAAGACTTACAGAGATGACATTCATCATAAAAAAGGATAATAGTGATACTCATCTAACATGATACTACTAGACTCGAAAATAAGCTACATAGTTTCTAAAACTAGAACTGGAACAAGACTTCCATCTCCAACATTCAGGAACCGCTCACCTTCTCTAAACTTTCTACTGACCTTTAATCACTGCAATGAATTGTAAATATTAATTAAACTTTTGGTATCCAATATCTAGGTAGTAGTATCACATATAGAAAAATTACAAGGAGTTGTTATATAAGTACCTCGTGAAGCAACAGATTGCTTACTTTTCTTGTTCTTTGACCTATTTGGGTCAAGAAAAGCTATATATGCAAGACAGTTCCTCTTTCAATAATCCAACTTCTTATAGAAGAAGCATTGTGCCTGACTTTTATCGATCTTTGACTTCTTTCCTTGCTTCAACTTTAGATCGGCGGCACGAATCTTTTATACCTTCTTCTTCTTTTTTCTCTTGGAGGAACGATAACCTGCAGATGATCCTTCCACGATATGCACTGGCTTCTTCTAGAGCTGATGGTCCTTCTCTAATATCTGTAGCAACTCTGGCAAGCCATGGTAATTCACTGAAGGCTTGATCATTCTATAATAATTCAAGAAGGGTAGGTAGGACTTTGTTAGCAAGTTTAGGATAGCATCTTTGTCCAACTGTTCATATGATAGAAAGTCAAGTTTGCTCAAACATTCAATCTATTCAATCATGTACAATACATAATCTATGACTGATGCTCCTTATCACATACGGGTATTGAACATAGCATAAGAGGTCTTATGTCTCTCAGCATCCTCAAGGATGCCAAAGGATTCATTCAATAATTGAATCATTTTCTCAGGTTGCACATTCTCAAACTTACGGTTAAGTTCATCATTCATGGCTACCCCTATGATGCAACATACTATAGTGTGGTCATTAAGCCACTTCATATAAGTATCTCTTGCAGTATGGGTTGTATTGGCAGTAAGTTCTTCGGATGCGGGATCCGTAAGTACGTACAAAATTTTTTCATACTTCAGAATGATCTTAAGCTTTCGATACTAGCTATCGAAATTTGATCCGATAAGCTTGTTACTGTCCAACTACGATCAGAGCAATAATATATTGGCTATAGCGAAAAAAAATCAAAAATCTATTAGTATATGAATTATTTAAATTCTAAAGATATAGACTTTAGTTTAAAGGTCCTCCCACTATTTTATATGAATTGGTAGCCTTTATCTCCTATTCGAAGAATTACATTAATCTCTATGTGGGTACTAGAATCCACACAGATTATGTTTGGGTCTGAGTATGACTTGGCCAATCCTAGTATATCAATGGGGTAGATTCTTAACTAATTATTTTATCAAATAATTTTTAGTAATTAGGTTTTGTCCCAGGCATCTTTTTAGCAGACGTGTGGTGCCTCCACTGAAAATTTTGATTAGATCCAACCATTAATATGACTACACCAAGTGCATCTAACAATGAATATTCAGACCCTGAGTGTGGCTCGACCAACCTAACTATTGATCTAAAGGGCACAACAAGATGGTCATATGATGAATGATAATTTTAATACCTAATGACACCAGGCGTGTGGCACCTCCAATGCCTATTTAAAATATTGGATGCATTATCATGCACTTTAATGGGAGGCTATGAACTAGTTATCCCCATAACTGTATCATTTTAAGAATCTAATAATTTAGAAGATTTAGTTTAATGATTTGAGAATAAGAGAAGAGGTTGACCTACGAGTCATAAATCTTCCCACTGACTTCATCAAGTCATGAAGAGGACTTGATACAAGCTGGTCTAGAGACATATAAATCAGTCACACTGATTTTTCTTAATGGCATGGGTCATCTCAAATCAATCAATAATCTAACCAAAATATGATCTATCAAATTGACTAGGTAAGTGAGATCGATGGGAGGGTCTGCAATGGCTTGTCTTAGACACCATCGAAATAGCTAGGTAAGCAGACTACCAATTGAAAATCATCGATCGAATTACCTTGCAATATTATCAAACTTATCTTAGATATCAATTGATCGATTAGTTTCAATTCAGTCATCCAAAAGACTCAGGCTAAACCTTTGAGCCACGATCATGGTCCAATTGGTATGGTCAAAAATATGAACTTGATCAAGCTACAACTATTGAGGTTGATCTGAAAAAATTTTGATCTAATTTAATTCAACATTTGATTAGATATAATCAATTTTTCTAATTCGATCACCATTGAAAATGATCCAAGGACAATAATTCCCCACACGACAAAGAGCCATGGAGTAACAATTGGTGTGTGCTCAATCGTCGGTCTTCATTGGATGTTGGTATACCTCGGGTGCTACTTGTACTTCTTAACAAGATCGGCTGCATCTTGTTGCAAAGTAGGCCAATAGTATCCTTATCAGATTATCTTCTAGGTAAATGATCTGCCTCCCAAGTGATTGTCATGGATCTCTTCATGGATCTTTCAGAACACATAATCTACATTAATCAATCATAGGAACCGAAATAAAGGCAGTGAGAATGACTTTTTGTAAAGTCTCTCTTCTAAGTAGACATATTTGGATGCCTAATGCTTAATTTACAGAGCCTCAATAGGATCGATCGATAAAGCACCGTTGAGGAGGTAGTTGATCAAGGGGTCCATCCAACTCAGCTCATGGTCAGCTTGTAGGATAATTGATTCTTCTTTGATGCTTGATTTTGGTAGGTGCTTGATGGAGACCTGTTTATTGAGGTCAGAACATTCCAAGATAGCTAGGTGAGATAGGGCATCAACTCACACATTTTTTGATCTCGATATTTGTTGCACCTCCAGATTTGAGAAAGTCTTCATAAATTCTTTGAGCTTTTGAAGGTAATGAACCATCTTTTATCCTCAAGCTTCGTATTCTCTTAGGACTTGTCGGACAATAGGCTATGAGTCAATAAAGACCCTCAGATCCTTTACCCCAAGCTCTTTGGTGATATCGAGGCCTATTAGTAATGCTTCATATTCAGCCTCATTGTTCAAGACGTTGAAGTCGAATCGGAGTGTATACTTTTTTATGACCCCTTTTGGGCTCGTGAGGATCAATCTGGCCTCACATACTTGGGAATTTGAGGCTCCATCTATATGGAGAATTCAACATGAAGCCCCTACCTCCTTAAGAGGTTCTAATATCGGCTCCTTATCAAGGATTCCATACTCTATAAGGAAGTCATTCAAAACTTAAGATTTCATTACTAGTCGAGCATGATAGTGAATGTCATACATCTCAAGCTCTATTGCCCATTTTGCTATTCGCCTCAAGATGTCCATTTTTTGGAGAATAGCCTTTAGAGGCTAGTCAATTAAGATGATCACTGAATGAGCTTGGAAATAAGGCCGAAGTCATCATGCGGTAGTAAGTAGCATATAGATCATCTTCTTGGCCTTTGAGTATCTTATTTCAGCATCCCAGAGGAGCTTACCGGTATAGTAGATAGGTCTTTCGATCCCTACATCTTCTCGGACTAACACAAATTGACACCAATGGGTGAGACTAATAAGTATAAGTATAAATCCTCATCTGTGTTCAGTTTGGAGAGCAATGGAGGTGATCCAAGGTACTGTTTCAACTCTTTGAATGCTCTCCAGCACTCGTTCAACCCCTTGAAGTTTTTCATTTGCTTGAGAGTTTTGAAGAATAGGAGGCATTTTTTGACTAACCTAGAAATGAATCTACCGAGGGTACCTACATGGCCTGTTAGCTGCAGCACATCCCTTTTGGACTTCAGATGCTTCATCTCCAGTAGTGCTCAGATCTTCTTTAGGTTTGCCTCAATCCCCTGCTGGATTACCATAAATTCAAGAATTTTTCCAATGTCACTTCGAAGGCGCACTTACTGGGGTTGAGCTTCATTTGATTTCATCTTAGCTTAATAAATGCTTCACCCAGATCGGCAATGTATTGTCAGCATCTATGCTTTTAACCAGCATGTCGTTGATATAGACTTTTATGTTGTACCCGATTTGAAGTTTGAAGATGAGGTGCTAATACGTAGCTTTTACATTTTTCAATCCAAAAAGCATCATTTTATAATAAATACAAATCTTTATCGGTTATGAAAGCTATCTTCTTTTTGTCCTCGGGGCCATCCGAATCTGATTGTAGTTGGAGAAGGCATCTATGAAGCTCCAGAGCTGGTGTCCCAAAATAGCTTCTATGAGTTGATCAATCCTCAGAAAGAGAAAGCTATCCTTCGGATAGACTTTATTGAGGTCAATATAGTCAATGCAAATTTGCCACTTGCCATTCACTTTCTTCACCATGATGATGTTGACAATCAACTCTAGATATTGGGCTTCTCGGATGAATCCCACTACCAAAGCTTTGTCGACTTCCTCCTCGATCGCTTGTTGTCACTCTAGGATGAAGCTGCTTTTCTTTTGTCAAACAAGGCGATGGCTTGGATCTATATTTAACCTATGGATAATAATATCAAAAGGTATATCTGGCATGTCCGAGTGAGACCAAATGAAGATGTCCTCATGGGCACGTAGAAATGACATTAGTCAATCCCTGAGGTCTAGTGCTAACTCTGCTCCAAGCTAGACAGTTTTATTTGGATCATCACTAAGTGGAATAGCCACAAGTCATTCAGCCGATTCACCTCGAGTCTCCTTCCCCTCCTTGTAGTCCTCGATCAGCAAAGCTTCCACTGGATGCTTCCCCTTTATCGATGCCAAGAAGCATTGATGGGCCAAGACTTGATCTCCTCGTATCTCGCCGACCCCCACATCAGGTCGAAAATTTTACAAGTCAAGTAGCTCGAGAATCACATTGTAGGTAGAAGGCACTCGAACAACCAAGAAGGTTAGTTGCATGGTTTGACTTCGGGGTTCCTATCGAGCAACCACTGGAAGAGTTATTTCACCCTCCATGGTCATGGAGTCTTTAGAGAATCTGATGAGTGTTGACTTTCTTCAGTTGATTAGTAGGTAATTTTTGGAAAGCATCATAAAATAAGATGTTGACTGAGCTTCCATAATTATCAACTAAAATTTTTTTTATATCATAATTTGCTATCATCATTGACATGATGATATTATCATGAGATGTTTGCACCCTTAGAGGTCATCATCAGAAAAAAAAACAACATCACCGATGCATTGTCTCTTCACCTCTTTGGCTTGGTCCTCTGCCTCACTGTCACTAGTGAGGCCAAAAATCATGTTGATGACACTAACCATCCGCCAATTATCGTTATCCTCTTTGTCGAGCTGGCACCACTTTGGCTTTTTAGGGACTCAATTTCATTGCTCCTGAATGTACTTACTAAGGTAGCCTCTTCGGATCGAGATCTCGATCTCATCCTTAAGCTGGAGATATTTCTCGATGCATGACCATGGTCATGATGGAAGTGATAATACTTTCTCTTGATCCTCTTATCTAGAGGAGCCTTTATTGATTTGGGCCATTGAAGATACTTCTGGCCCTCGGTCTCTATTAGGATTTGGATCTGAGGACCAGATAGAGTGGTGTAGCTATTGAATCACCTAGGTGGGCTCCTTAATTGATGGTTCTTCGATAGTCAGGAGGATTCTCTTTCAACTCGAATCATCCGAGAATCCTCTCGGTCTCACTTATTGGCAAGAGTCTTCTTCCCCTTAGCCTGCTTGCATGCCACTCAGACTTCTTCTATCTGGGCATACTTCAAACTCGAGCTAGCAGATCAATATATATCTTAAGAATGTCTTATTGAGAGAGAAGATGATGTGCTCATTCTAGAGTCCTTGCTTGAGCACCGACATCACCATTGATTCATCAAAGTTGTGCATCTCGAACATAGTGGCATTGAAATGTACAACATAGTCGCACAGTGACTTGCCCTCTTCTTGCCAAAGAGAGGAGAGGCTGTTGAAATTCCTCAGCTGAGCTCAGTTGCTGCTGAAGCAAGCAATGAATAGCATGTCAAGCAATTCAAATGAATGAATGGATCTGGGCTGGAGTCCCGAATACCATGCTTGCATCAATTTTCTTAGGATGGTCAGGAAGGTAAAGCAGAGGAGGGTGTCCAAGGCACCTTGTAGCATTATTAGGGTCCTATAATCATCTACATGGTTGAGGAGAACTGAGGAGCCATCATATGGCTCTACCTAAGACATCTTGAACCTACTTGAAATTGATTCTTTTAGAATGGTTTGGGCGAAAGAAAGTTGGGAGTTGAAGCTGAAGCCATCATTGCTTCGATGAGGTTTACTCTGGACTTCACCAAAGTGATGCTCGATATCTTAGACTTTTCTCCCAAGCTCCTCCCACCGTGATCTCCCGGGCCTAAGAGAATAGCTTGAAGTCAAATCTCCATCAGAAGAAGAGCGTCACCGTTGGTCCTCATTTATGCACTTCTACGTAGGGACTTGAAGAAGTGAGAGGGCTGAGGAAAGATGAGATCACTTTCTGAGTCGGTAATAGAGCAAGAGTTGCTGCTGTGGCTGTTGAAACTTATCCTCTGCAATTATTGTTAGGACTTAGTTTAATTTTAAAAGACTGCTATTATGTACCTGTAGTCAATAGAAATTTGATTTTCATCTCTATGCTAGTATAGGATAATTATAATTTTTATTTCAATAAAAATATGTGTTCAACTTATTTCAAAAATAAAATTATTACATGTGCTTTTTTGATTGACGGTCTTTATCATTTGCATATGGATACAAGTTTAAATATTAATAAATAAATTATAAATACCATAAAGTTTAAGAGACCTAGAGATAAGATTAGCCAAAAATATCTGTGGCACCTTAGGCTAGGCCATATTGGAGAAGATAGACTCAACAAACTAAAAAAAGATGATCTTCTCAGACCATTGACTTTCGAGTCTTATCTGGTTTGTGAATTATATCTTTAAAAAAAAATGACTTAGCTATCCTTTGTGGGACAAGAAGAAAGGACCATTAAGATATTAGTCCTGGTACATACTGATGTATGTGGTCCATTCAATGTACAAGCCCAGGGTGGCTATATCTACTTCATAGCCTTTATCGATGATTATTCATGATATGAGTTTATATATTTGATGCATCAAAAATCTGAAGCTTTTGAAAATTCATAGAGTTTAGACATGAAGTAAAAAATAGATCAAAAAATTCATAAAGTTTTTTCGATCAGATCGTGGAGAAAAATATCTCAGTAAAAAATTTTGGACCTATCTCAAGGATAATGGCATAGTCTTACAGTGGACACCACCAGAGATACCTCAGCTCAACGAGGTATCCGAGAGGAGGAATCGGACCCTATTAGATATGATCCAATCTATGATGAGCTTCACAGATCTTTCTACCTTTCTCTGGAGACATGCATTACTTTCTGTGATTCATCTTTTGAATTGAATTCTCTCTAAATTCATTCCTACCACATCATATGAGTTATGGTATAGTAAGAAGTCAACTCTTGATTACCTCAAGATTTGAGGATGTCCGGTCTATGTCAAGCGACAACAGGTGGATAAGTTAGAAAAAGAGTTTATCCAAGATGGAGGCAGTGGGAGGAAGATTGAATTTGAAGAGAAAATTTCTAAAGAGTATCGAGTCTAAGAACCTGAACCTAGTAATAAGCCAGTAGATGTGATACCTTCTCCGCCTCGTAGATCAAGTAGGATCTCCCATCCTTCTGAAAGTTACTTAAATATTCTTACAAAAGATTTAGAAGAAGCATTCTTTATGGGAGATAGGAACATTAGGAATGATCCCACGACCTATGATTAAACAATATTAGATATAGACTTCAAAAAATGGATGGAAGCGATGAAGTCAGAAATTGACTCCATACATTCCAACTAGGTTTGGTCCTTAGTAGATCCACCTAAAGGTATTATACCTATTGGGTGTAAATAGATTTACAAAAGAAAAATTAGGTCTGATGGAAACATAAAAACCTATAAGGCAAGGCTAGTCGCAAAAGGTTATAGTCAACATAAAGGTATTGACTATCATGAAACTTTTTTATCTGTGACTATACTGAAATTCATTCGTACTCTACTTGAGATAGCAGTCTTTCATGATTATGAAATTTGACAAAAGGTTATAGTCAACATGAAGGTATTGACTATCATGAAACTTTTTTGTCCGTGACTATGCTGAAATCCATCCATACTCTGCTTGTGATAGCAGTCTTTCATGATTATAAAATTTGACAGATGGATGTGAAAACTATCTTCCTAAATAGATATCTTGAGAAAAATATCTATATGGAGCAGTCTTTGGATTTCACATCCAGTGATAGTGATCACAAAGTCTGCAAGCTGCAAAGGTCATATATTGACTCAAGCAAGCATCTCGGAGTTGGAACACTCACTTTAATGATGTGATCAAAATATTTGAGTTCATCAAAAATGAGGAGGAACTATGTGTGTACAAAAAGATCAGTGGGAGCGTTGTCACATTTCTCGTATTATACGTAGATGACATCCTCCTGATTGAGAATGATATTCCCATGCTGACGTCAGTCAAAGTATGGTTGTCAAAAGAGTTTGTCATGAAAAATCTAGAAGAAGCTTCCTACATTCTTGGTATAAAAGTCTATAGAGATAAATCTAAGAGGATAATAAGACTCTCACAATGAATGTACACAAAGGAGGTACTGAAGAGATTCAGCATAGAAAACTTCAAGAGGGATCTTTTGTGCTTTAGACATGGCATTCATCTCTCCAAGAAGATGTGCCCTGACACACCTGAGGAGATCCAGTGCATGAGCAAGGTCCCTTATGCTTTGGTAATAGAGAGCCTGATGTATGTCATGTTATGTACATGACCTGATGTAGCCCTTGCCGTGAGTGTCACAAGCAGATATCAAGCGAATCCAGGTGAAGAATATTGGATTGCTGTTAAAAATATCCTTAAGTACTTAAGAAGAACTAAAAATTTGTTATTGGTCTTTGCTAAAGGATCAGAGCTAAAAATAGAGAGATACACTGATTCAGACTTCATGACTGATGTCAATGATAGAAAGTCTACATCAAAGTATATCTTCTTATGTAATGGTGGTGCAGTTAGTTGGAAGAGTTTCAAGCAACCGATCATTGCAAATTCGATCATGGAAGCTGAGTATATCGCCGCCTTTGAAGTTGCTAAAGAAGTTTTTTGGTTCAAGAAGTTCATTGTGGAGTTAGGTGTGATGCCATCAGATGCCATTACACTGCACTGCAATAACAGTGCCATAACCCTCATTAAGGAGTCCAGATCTCATCAAAAGTCTAAGTATATAGAGTGGTGGTTTCACATCATACTCGAATACCTCGAAAAAAAATTCGTCGAGGTGCAGAGAGTCGACTCTGTGCTAAACGTGGTGGACCCGCTGACCAAGCCTCTCAGCCAGTAGAAGATCGAAGCTCACCTTGAGAAGATGGGTCTTAGGTATATGGCCAATTGGCTTTAGGTCAAGTGAAAGTTTATTGGATTTGTACTCTAGAAGTAATTATTGACTGACACATTTTATAATTTTAAAACTTAAACTTGTACTTATAATATTTTTATTATCAATAAAGAGCTTTTTCATTCCAATCATGTTTATGTGTCCATGATTTATCTTAAAAATTAACAAAGATAATTTTTATATATTTTTGAAGGATTAAAAATTTGAGACATACATTAATTAGTAGTTAATCTCTAAATATTTTTGATCAAAGGATCGTCATAAAGGACAGTGATCAATCTTTTCGAAATCGGTGCATAGTTCACCTCCCTTATGGGCAGTGAGTCTCAGATCTGCAGTGTAAGGAACTAAGATAAGGGTATGGATAGTTGTTAGAGAATAACTTGCACTAAGCATGACCAATATGAGAAATCATATGAATGTCTACTCACTCATCAGTGATCTTCTCAATGCTGTAGTGGTGTGAGTGATCCTTTAACCTGTGGTGTCATTGACTATTCACAGCAAGGCTACAAAGTTTGACTGCATATTCTCTTGATCCCTAGCCATTCGGGTCATTGCTGTGTATGTTGGCTACAGTAGGTTCAAATTTACTGTTTGGAGTAAAATGCACCTAGATAGAATCTATCGACCTTGGTATGATTGAATCATATAATAACTATGCCTAAGGGTTCATACTTTCATTCTACTGAGTTATCACTACATACTGTTAGGTGTCACTGGTGGATTGTGGGACTCATTGGGTATTGATGACTCTCGAAGGATAGAATTAAAAATATTCCAATCCATCGAAAAAAAATTTGATGATATTGTGATGGAGATCATGATATATCTCACTACCAGATAGAATGAAACCTATTGGGTCACACATTAAGGGATTGAATCTTGAATTTGCCAATTGGACTTATGATGTTCTAATTGGATTAGGATTTATTGAAATCCTATTGAGTTTAATAGAATCATGCTAGCACATGGTTAAACCTAATTCTTCTCCGAACTTCGATTAGATCAAGTCTATAGCCTTGAACCTAACCTAAATCCATTTGGGTTTAATTGGACTCCTAGTTATAAGCCCAAGAGGATTAGATTATGTCAATGAGTTTGCATAAATTATCTCCCCATTATCTCTACATTATCTCCTAATTATCTCTAAGTGGTATGTAGAATAGTTGGAAAGAATGGGTGGTGCCTACCTCCCTTTTTGGTAGAACCATGGGATGCCAATCCCATAGATAATGCAAGAGGGGCCCACCCCCTCTCGTGGCATGGTGTGGAGGAGAGAGAGAGAGGAGCCATGCCCCCTCTCATGTGCCAAGAAAATCTAAGGTTGGCGCCCCATCTACCTGCCCTTCATGACATGAGGCACCCACTCAGATTACCTTATCTGATTGGGGCACCCCATGTACTTGCCAAAGGAGGATGATAATATACCAATTAAGCCTGATTTTATAAAAAAAAATCACATTAAAAAGGTAGAGTTTCTTATGAGATAAGGACATACCTTTTTTAAGTTAATTGGATTCATGTTTTGAATCAAGATAGAGTCTATTTAAAGAGAATGTCTCTTAGGGTTTGTAAGTAGTAGAATTTTGTGAAACCAAAACACCCTCTCTCCTTTTCCATGCCTCTCCTTCTCCCTCTTCTCTTTCCCATGCCCATAGGTTGGGCATCCCACCTTTCCATATGCCAAGAGTTGAGGAGTCTTCATCCAGAGCAAGGAACAAAGAAAAAAGACTGCAGATCAAGGAGTTGATTCCACAGTCTAGATCAAAGTGTTGATCAAGATTCTAAAAATTAAGATTCTACTTGGAGAAGAAGGATCTACTACGAGAAGATCGATTTGAGATTGATTCCGATGGATCCCATAAAGGTCGGACACATGTGTGGCTCGAAAACCTATGAATCTATGATCATCGGTTGCGGTGAATTTCTATCCATGCTAAAGTATTGAGATTTGATCTCATACTTACTTTTATTTTTAGAGTATATATATATATCTTTTCTTTTGGATTTAGGTGGGATTAGATATGATCTAATGCATATGGGGTTAAAGGGTTTAATCCGATCATTTTTTCGCTACAATTATAAAGATTTTTGAAATGTACACATGCTGCCTACCCGACTTTCTAACAGTGGTATCAGAGCCACTGATTTTTAAAGACACATATGATCTAATTTTTATCTTAGATCTGAAAGTTTTAGTGATTTAAAATTGATCTTATGCAGATATAAGATTGTCCGGGTATAGAGTTTACTCCCTATATTGTAAAGATTGTCCTTGCACAAGATTGATCGATTTTAAAAATTATTTTCAAAGTAATTAAATCCATATTTTAGATTTAGAAATTTATATATATGATATGTCTTATTTTATATTTAGATCTAAAATTAGAATGATTAAAAGTTCACATCAAACTGGTATAAGATTATCTTGGTATAAGATTTACCCTCTATATTGCAAAGATTGTCCTATTTTGATGCAAAATAATTTTTGAAAAGATATTTTCAAAATATTTTAATCATTATTTTAGATCTAATTTTATATATATTTAATATGTGTAATTTTAGTTTTAGATCTAAAATTTGATGTATATATGATACATGTTTAATTTAAATCTGAAACTACATATATGTGATATATGACATTAGATTTAGATCTGAAACAGTTTCAAGATCATAAACCACTAATGCATGTAATAAAATATAATCTTAAATTTATTTTTAAATTTAAAATTATATTATTATATATGGATATGGGTTGAACAAATTAGGTCTAAGTGATCAAACTACAATTAGGATCAAATTGATTAGATCAGACTAGAATCTATTTTTGATTTTGAGCAACTGATTGAACCTAATCAATAGCTAATTAGAATTAGGTCAAAGGGGCTCAAAGTCAAGTTTAGTTATAGTTGGTTG
This sequence comes from Elaeis guineensis, assembly GCF_000442705.2. Lineage (NCBI taxonomy): Eukaryota > Viridiplantae > Streptophyta > Magnoliopsida > Arecales > Arecaceae > Elaeis > Elaeis guineensis. Next base: position 9,289,084 of record NC_026003.2, on the reverse strand, counting down.
TATCGATTCATATTTTGATGTGAGTTGATTGACTCAAGATCGAATTTGACTTAGTGGTTCGGGTCCGTTTCAATAGGTTAACCTGATCGATTCTAATCGACTAATTTGGTGTCTAAGGCAAGTATTTAGATAGTGGTTATTTAATTGATTTTATTATCTGATCTGGCCTATTCTGATTGGTGTCTAAGGAAAGCAATGGGGGATCTCCACTTATCTTAACTTACTTGGCCATCTTGGGAGATTCAGTTTCTTGCTAGGTTACTAGTTGACTCGAGTTCACCTATACCGACTAGACTGGTTAGACATGTTGATGTGCTGACCTAAATTTGATTAGTCAGATATCAGATCTACTGATTTAGAAGAGATCTAAATCTAAATCTCCTCACTAAATATTAAGTTTAGAGGTCTTTCATCGTTGTAGAGATGTGGGTGCCTTCCTGATGTTGATCATTCTCGATTCGTTATAGTGATTCTGTTGTATTGAAAAGGTGCAACCACTCTATTGATATTTGATGTCCCAAGATAGAGATGGGATTGGACCTAATAACTGATAGGTGAGAATCTCAATGATGATTTTGCACCCACTGGTGAACGATGGGTCTGACTTAACTAAAAAATATATCGGTAACTGTTAGGTGAGGTCACAGGACTTAAAGACCAAATATACTGAATCTTGCTTAGTGAAACAATGGAGAAGTGTTGTCCACTCATTGATCTATACTCACCAATAACTATTAGGTGAGATGTGTATAGATTAATGAGACCGCAGTACCAACTTAAAATCGATCACGTATAGATTTTTATTTCTCCATCTGAAGAGTATGGGAGATTCGAGAAAATAGTAAGAGTCTTTGTTTATTTTTAAAAATTTTTAAAATAAATAATTTTATAAGTATAAATATCTAACTAGAAACTATTTTCTTTGCAGATAACTATGTCGAGTTCCAACTCTTTAGTCCATATCCTCGATACCCATAGGTTGACTAGTACTAACTATAAAGATTGGCTCTAGAATTTGAGAATCGTTCTCAGCTCTGAAAAACTCACCCATGTCCTTAATCAGGATACACCTATGTTACCTGCTTGTCCATCTCCTAATCAATGAGCTGTACTTGAGAAGTGGATGGATGAAGATAACAAGGCAAAGTGTTATATTTTAGTGTCCATGTCCAATGATCTTCAGCAATAGCATGAAGACATGAGGAGAGCCAGAGAGATGCTGACTCACCTGTAAGAGTTGTATGGTAAGCAGAATCGCACAGCTCGCTTTGAGATCTCTCGGAGACTTCAAAGTGAAGATGCATAATGGGCAGTCTGTCAATGATTATTATTTGATAATAATCAAGGACATCGAGGAGCTTCAGAAGCTCGATATGAATATGGACAAAAAATTATAGGTGGATCTGATCCTCCAGTCTCTTCCTGATTCATATGGGCAGTTCATCATGAACTACCATATGAATAAAATTGATAGTACTTTATCTGGATTATTGAATATACTGGTAACAGTAGAGGATACCTTGAAGAGTTCAAGGGGTACAGTTCTAGCTGTGGAGCAGACTTTCTCTAAAAAAATCTTCTTTCAAGAAGAAGAAGAAGCCTGCGAAGAAGTAGAAGAATGAGGCCAAATCCAAGATGCACATTCTGAAGAAGGTCGACGATAAGAAAAAATATTTCTATTGCAACGTCAAAGGTCACTGGATGAAGAACTATCCGGCCTATCTGGCGACTGTCAAGAACAAAAAAAAGGATGGACCTTCTGAAGGTACATCTGATATGCTCGTTATTAAAATCAATCTCATGATTTTATCTACTTCTAGTTGGGTTCTAGATTCTGGATCAAATGCTCATTTATACACTTCTAGGCAGGGTCTTGAAGAAGTGAGAGGGCAGAGGAAAGGCAAGATGACTCTCCGGATCGATAATGGAGCAAGAATTGCTATTGTGGCCATCGGGACCTACCCTCTATAATTATCGTTAAGATTTAGTTTAATTTTAAAAAATTACTATTATGTACCTATAGCCAGTAAAAATTTAATTTTTATCTCTATGCTGGTATACGATAATTATAATTTTTATTTTAATAAAGATATATGTTCAATTTATTTTGAAAATAAAATTATTGCACGTGCTTTCTTGATTGATGGTCTTTATCATTTGCATATGGATGCGAGTGTAAATATTAATGAGCAAATAGTGAATGCCATAGGATCTAAGAGACCTAGAGATAGGATTAGCCAAAAGTATCTGTAGCACTTTAGGCTAGGCCATATTGAAGAAGACAAACTCAATAAATTGAAAAAAGATGGTCTTCTCGAACCATTGACTTTCGAGTCTTATCCAATTTGTGAATCATATCTTCAAGAAAAAATGGCCAAGCTGTCTTTTGTGGGATAAAAAGAAAGGACCACTGAGATATTAGCCCTGATACATACTGACGTATGTGGTCCATTCAATGTACAAGTCAAGGGTGGCTATATCAACTTCATAACCTTTATCGATGATTATTTATGGTATGGATTTGTGTATTTGATGCACTAAAAATCTAAAACTTTTGAAAAGTTTATAGAGTTCAGACATGAAGTAAAAAAATAGATCGAAAAATTTAAAAAAGTTCTTCGATCAGATCGTGGAGAAAAATATCTCAGTGAAAAATTTTGGATCTATCTCAAGGATAATGGCATAGTCTCACAGTGGAAACCTCTAAGGATACCTCAGCTCAACAGGATATCCGAGAGGAGGAATCGAACCCTATTAGATATGGTCCGATCCATAATGAGCTTCACAGACCTTTCTATCTTTCTCTGGAGATATGCATTACTTTCTATGATTCATCTTTTAAATCGAATTCCCTCTAAATCCATTTCTACCACACCATATGAGTTATGGCATGGTAAGAAACCAACTCTTGATTGTCTCAAGATTTGGGGATGTTTGGTCTATGTCAAGCAACAGCAGGTGAACAAGTTAGAGATTAGGTCCTTTAGGGGTCGCTTTATAGGATATCCTAAGGAAACCATGGGATACTACTTTTATCTTCCTGAGGATCAAATATGATTGTGAGTCATCATGTCGTTTTCTTAGAAAAAAATTTATCCAAAATAGAGGTAGTGGGAGGAAGATTGAACTCAAAAAGAAAATCTCTGAAAAGTATTAAGTCCAAAAATCTGAACCTGAGCTAGTAGATGTGATACCTCCTCCACCTCATAGATCAAGTAGGGTCTCCCATCCTCCTAAAAGGTACTTAGGTATTCTTACAGAGGATTTAGAAGAAGTATTCTTTATGGGAGATAGGGATATTAGAAATGATCTCAAGATCTAAGATGAGGCAATGTTAGATATAGACTCCGAGAAATAGATGGAAGCGAAGAAGTCAGAATTTGACTCCATACATTCCAACCGGGTTTGGTCCTTAGTAGATTCATCTGAAGATATTGTACCTATTGGGTGTAAATGAATTTATAAAAAAAATTAGTTCAAAAAGAAAGATAGAGACTTATAAAGCAAGGTTAGTTGCGAAAGATTATAGTCAACGCGAAGGTATTGACTATCATGAAACCTTTTCGCTCGTAGCTATACTGAAATTCATCCATACTCTACTTGTGATAGCAGCCTTTCATGATTACAAAATTTAGCAGATGGATGTAAAAACTGCCTTCCTAAATAGATATCTTGAGGAAGATATCTATATGGAGCAGACTTTGAGTTTCACATCTAGTGATTGTGATCACAAGGTCTGCAAGCTTCAAAGGTCTATATATGGACTCAAGCAAGCATCTCGGAGTTAGAACACTCACTTTAATGATGTGATAAAAATGTTTGACTTCATTAAAAGCGAGGAGGAGCCGTGTGTGTACAAAAAGATCAATAAGAGTGCTGTCACATTCCTCATATTATACGTGGATGACATCCTCCTGATTGAAAATGATATTCCTATACTAACGTCGGTCAAAGTATGGTTGTCAAAAGAGTTTTTCATGAAAGATCTAAGAAAAGCTTCCTATATTCTTAGTATAAAGGTCTATAGAGATAGATCTAAGAGGATGATAGGACTCTCACAGCGAATGTACGTAGAGGAGGTGCTGAAGAGGTTCAGCATAAAAAATTTCAAGAGGAGTCTTTTACCCTTTAGACATAGCATTTATCTCTTTAAGAAGATGTACCCTGACACACTTGAGGAGATCCAGCACATGAGTAAGATCCCTTATGCTTCGATAATAGAGAGCCTTATATACGTCATGTTATGTACACGATTAGATATAGCCCTTGCTTTGAGTGTCACAAGCAAATATCAGATGAATCCAGATAAAGAACATCTGGATTGCTGTTAAAAATATCCTTAAGTACTTAAGAAGGACTTAGGATTTATTGTTGATCTTTGATGGAAGATTGGAGCTAAAAGTATAGGGATACACCAATTTAGACTTCATGACTAATGTCGATGATAGAAAGTCTACATCGAGATGTATCTTCTTGTGTAATGATGGTATGATTAGTTAGAAAAGTTTCAAGCAACCGATCATTGCAGATTCGATCATGGAAGCCGCGTATATCGCTATCTCTGAAGCTGCTAAGGAAGCTTTTTAGTTCAAGTAGTTCATTATGGAGCTAGGTGTGATGCCATTGCACTGCACTGTGATAACAACGGCATCATAGCCCTTACTAAGGAGCTCAGGTCTCACCAAAAGTCCAAGCATATAGAGCGATAATTTCACATCATATAAAAATACCTCGAGAAGAAGTTTGTCAAGATGCAGAGAGTCAACTCCACGCTGAACGTGGCAGACCCGCTGACCAAGTCTCTCAGCCGGCAGAAGATCGAAGCTCACCTTGAGAAGATGGATCTTAAGTATATGGTCAATTGACTTTAGATCAAGTGAGAATTTATTAGATTTGTGCCTTAAAAGTCAATTATTGGCTGACACATTTTGTAATTCTCGGACTTAAACTTGTAATTGTAATCTTTTTATTATCAATAAAAGGCTTTTCAATTCTAATCATGTTTATGTGTTCATGATTTATCTTAAAAATTAACAAAGATGATTTTTGTATATTCTTAAAGTGTTAAGAATTTGAGACATATATTAATTAGTAGTTAATTTTTAAATACTCTCGATCAAAAGATCAATCCATTCGAAATTAGTGCACAGTTCACCTCCCTTGTGGGCAGATAAGTCTCAAATTTATAGTGTAGGGACACTGAGATGATGGTATGGATAGTTGTTAGAGAACAATTTGTACTGAGCGTGACTAACACAAAAAACTACATAGACATCTACTCACTCGTCAGTGATCTTCATGATGTTGCAGTGGTTTGAGTGGTCCTTTGACTTGTGGTGCCATTGACTATTCGCAGCGAGGCTACTGAGTTTGACTGCACGTTCCCTTGATCCCTAGCCATTCGGGTCTTTACTGTGTATGTTGGCTACAATAGGTTCAAGTATGCTGTTTGGAGTATGATGCACCTAGATAGAATCTATCGATCTTGGTAGAAAAGGAGAAGTCTTCTACGATTTGCGAGACTAAATTCAGAAAGTCTTTGGCCAAAGCAAGTGTGAATACTGAAAAATTTTTTTGCAGAATTCACAAATGAACTTGAGTCGAACCAATCTAGCATATGACTGATAATAGGATCTAACGAGTTCTCTATGACCTCTATCAAGCCGAAACTTACGATAGAAGGACTAAATCATTCGATAACTTAATCTAGGAGTTTATACTTTTATTCTACTGGATTGTCACTACATACTGCTAGATGTCACTGATGAATGTGAGACTCATCGGATATCGTCTTGATGATCGATGACCCTCAAATGGTAGAATTAAAAATATTTCAATCCATCGAAAAGAGTTTCGATGATATTGTGATGGAGACCACAATATATCTCACTATCAGATAAAATGAAACCTATGGGATCACACACTATGGGATCTAATCTTGAATTTACCAATTGGACTTATGAAGTTTTAATTGGATTAGAATTTATTAAAATTCTATTGGATTTAATAGAACCATGCTAGCACATAGTTAAATCTAATTCTTCTCGAAATTTCAATTGGATCAAGTCCATAGTCTTGAATCTAACCTAAATCTATTTGGATCTAATTGAGCTCCTAATTGTGAGCTCAAAAGGATTGGATTATGTCAATAATTTGGCATAAATAATCTCCTCATTATCTCTACATTATCTCCTAATTATCTCTAAGTGGTGTGTGGAATAGTTAGAAAGAATAGATAGCGCCTACCTCCTTTTTTGGCAAGACCATGGGGCGCCAATCCCATGGATAATGCAAGAGGGGCCCACCCCCTCTTATGGCATGGCATGGAGAAGAGAGAGAGAGGGGGGCCATGCCTCCTCTGCCCCTCTCATGTGCCAAGAAACCCTAAGGGCACCAAGTGTTGGCATCCCATCTATCTGCCCTTCATGACATGAGGCGTCCACTCAGATTACTTTATCTGACTGGAGCGCCCTATGTACTTGCCAAAGGAGGATGATAACATACCAATTATATTTGGTTTTATTGAAAAAAAATCAGATTAAAAAGGTAGAGTTTCTTATGAGATAAGGATATACTTTTTTAAGTTAATTGGATTCCTATTTTGAATCAAGGTAGAGTCTATTTAAAGAGAAGGTCTCTTAGGATTTGCAAGTAGTAGAATTTTGTTAAACCAAAACACCCTCTCTCCTTTTCCACACCTCCCCTTCTCCCTCTTCTCTTTCCCACACCCAAAGATTAGGCATCCCACCTTTCCACACACCAAGAGTTGAGTCTTCATCCAGAGCGAGGAACGAAGAGAAAAGACTATAGATCAGGGAGTTGATTCCACCGTCTAGATTAAAGTATTGATCAAGATTCTAACGGCTGAGATCCTATTCGGAGAAGAAAGATCTACTATGAGAAGATCGATTCAAGATTGATCCCGATGGATATCTGTAGAGGCCGGACACATGTACGGCTCGAGAATCTATAAATCTGTGATCATCAATTGTGGTGAATTTCTATTTGTGCTAAAGTATTCAGATTTAATTTCATACTTACTTTTATTTTCAGATTATATGTATGTCTTTTCTTCTGAACTTGAGTAGGATTAGATATGATCTTATGCATGTGGGATTAAAGGATTTAACTCGATCATTTTTTTATTGCAATTGTAAAGATTTTTTAAATCTACACATACTGCCACCTGACTTTTTAACAGTTTTGAAATCACATCTCAAGACCTTTTTATAGGCCTAAAGGAGTCTTATTTGGTTTAGGATTTTGATCAAATCAAAATTTTATCTCATAAGAAATCAAAACCAACTTTCTTAAGGACTCTGGGGTGCCTCTCTCGTGCTCTTTTGGGTATCAAAATCAGATGGGGCGTGCACCCCATCAAGGCCTCCTATTCATGTTGCATAAGACCAAGTGGGGTGCCAACAATTGGTGCTCCTTGGATCCAATCTAAGTTGGGCACGAGCCCAATCTCCTCCAACCTTAATTAAGATAGAAAACCAACTCTTGGCTACCCATATAGTATGCAATTGACTTAGTCCAATCCTCATTCATAGGAATTCAAATCTAAAGAGGATTTGGGTTTAACCATGTGCTAGCATAGTATTCCTAAACCCAATAGGATTTCTCAAATCCTTAACCCAATTGAAACCACATGAGTCCAATTGCTCAATCCTAACTAATTCTCTTTGTGTGTGATCCCATAGGTTCAGTTCTATCGAATAGTAGGATATATTATGATCTTCATCAATAATATCATTAAAATTTCTTTCAATGGATTGGAATATTTTCAATTCAGTCAATTTAAAAATTATTGATCATTCAAATAATTCTTGATTGATCCCACAATCTACTAGTGATATCTAGCAATATGTAGTGGCAATCCAATAGAACTAAATAAATGAACCTCTACATGCAGTTACTGTATGATCCGATTCTTTTATCGTGAGTCCTGATAAGACTGAAGTTATAGATAACTCGTCAATCTGATCTTGTCATATGTAAGATTCAATCAATCTGAGTTCTCAGTGAAATCTTATAAAAAAAATTTTCCATCATTCGCACTTGCTATAGCCATAGACTTCTGAATTCAGTTTTATGATCCACATGAGATTTCTCCTTTTTCTATCAAGATTAATAGATCCCATCTAGGTGCATATCCTATTCTTATAATGAACCTACTATGGCCAACATACACCTCAAGACTCCGTATGGCTAAGAGATTGAGTTATGGTATAGTCAAACTACAGCAACCTCATTATGAATAATCGAGGCACCATAGGTCAGAGAACTATTCATACTACTGAGCATCGAGTATGTCACTGACGAGAAGATAGATATCCAAATAACTATTCATGTTAGTCACACTCGGTATCCTTGTTCTTTAACAAGCACCTGTACTCTCGCTTAGTGTCTCTATACTGTAAATTCAAGATTCATCTATCTTTAAAAGAAGCAATCCATACATCAATCTATCTAGATCAATCATCATCTCTATGATGATCCTTTGATCGGAAGCAATTTATGAATTAATCATCAATAACATATATCTCAAATTCTCAATTCTTGAGAATATGTATCATCATCTTACTAATTCATTTGATGATTCATAGATACATCATATAATATGAATAAAAAAATAATTCAAATTTTATTATATTAATAAGTATAAAATTATAAATTATGTCCATAGAAAGATTACATGTGTCGTTCTAACTAGCTTCTAGGGCATACATCTAATAATCTTCCACTTGTACTAAAGTCAATTGACTATAAATCTAAGTTCCATCTTCTCAAAATGGACTTCAGTCTTTCGTTGGCTCAACTGCTTCATCAGTGGGTCAGCCATATTATCAATGATGTCTACTCTCTATATCTCGATGTATTTCTTCTTAAGGTAATCGCGGATGAGATGGAATCATTGCTCTATATGCTTGGACTTCTGATGAGATCTTGGCTCTTTAACAAGCACTATGGCACCGTTATTATCGCAGTAGAGGAAAATGGCATCTAATAGCATCACACTCAATTCCATAATAAACTTCTTAAATTAGAATACCTTCTTCACAGTTTCTGATATGGAGATGTACTCAGCTTCTATGGTGGAGTCTGCTATGACAGGCTATTTGAAATTTTTCCAACTCACAGCACCACCATTGCATAAGAAAATACTGTCTGATGTCGATTTTTGATCATTAATATTAGACATGAAGTCTCAATTAATATATCCTTGCACCCTCAACTCTCTTCCTCCAAAGATCAAGAATATATCCTTAGTCCTTCTCAAATACTTAAGAATATATTTTATAGATGTCCAGTGCTCTTTATCTGAATTCGATCGATATCTACTCCTGATACTCACAGCCTAGGCTATATCTTGTCATATATATAGCACGGCATACATAAGGCTCCTTATGGCCAAAGCATAAGAGATCTTGCTCATGCGTTTAATCTCTTTTGATGTGTTGGGGTATATTTTCTTAGAGATATGAATTTCATATCTAAAGGGCATGTCTCCTTTTAGAGTTTTACATACCGAACCTCTTCAGCACCTCTATATATTTTTTATAAAAATCTTAGTATCCTCTTAGATCTATCTTTATAGACCTTAATTCTCAAAATAAAGAATGCTTCTCTGAGATCTTTTATAGAGAATTCTTTAGACAACCATAGTTTGACTGAAGTAAACATAGGAACATCATTCTCAATTAGGAGTATGTCATCTATGTACGGTACAAGAAAAATGACAGCACTCTCACTAATATTTTTGAACACACATGGTTCCACCTCATTCTTGATGAAATCAAATAATTTGATTACATCATTAAAATGAGTGTTCCAACTCTGAGATACTTGCTTGAGTCTATCAATGGATCTTTGCAGCTTATAGACTTTGTGATCTCCATCACTGAAAATAAAACTCAAAGGCTACTCTATATAGATATCTTCCACAAGATATCTATTTAGGAAAGTAGTTTTCACATCCATCTGTCATATCTCATAATCATAATATGCTGCAATAGCAAGCAATATTTGAATGAATTTCAGCATGGTCACTGATGAAAAGGTATCCGAATAGTCAATGCCCTTACATTGACAATATCTTTTTACCATGAGTCTTGCCTTAAAGGTCTCTACCTTTCCATTCGAATCAATTTTTTTCTTGTAAATCTATTTACAACCAATAAGTACAATACTTTCTAATAGATCTATCAAGGTCCAAACTTGGTTTAAGTGTATTTAGTCAATCTCCGACTTCATTATCTCTAACTATTTTTCAAAGTTGATATCTGATATTACCTCATTGTAGATCTTGACGTCATCTACATGTATCCCATTTTCTGGGAGGAACATTTTCTCTACATCCTCTATGATGATACCTAAGCATCTATCAGGAGGATGAAAAATTCTACTAGATCTACAAGGTGGGGGAGGAGATGCGCATATTGGCTCGATTTAAATGGATTCTAGAAGTTTTGAGACTCGTTGCTCTTCAGAGACTTTGTCTTCAAGCCCAATCTGCCTTCATATACTTCCATCTTGAATAAATTATTTTTTAAAAAAGATGGTATGTCAGCTCACAATTATATTTTAATCTTCTAGAAGATAGAAATAATATCCTAAAGACTCTTTAGGATATCTTATAAAATAAGCTTTTAAAGATCTGACCTCGAACTTATCTGCTTGTTGTCTTTTGACATGGGCCGGACAACCCCATATTCTGAGATGATGCAAACTTGATTTCTTACTATATCATATCTCATACGGTGTAGTAGAAATAATTTTAAAAAAAATCTTATTTAATAAATAATTTACTGTTAGTAAACTATGTCCCTAAAGAAATACAGAAAGATCAGTGAAGCTCATCATGGATCGAACCATATCTAATAGGATTCGATTTTTCCATTCTAACACTCCATTGAGTTAAAGCATTCCATATAAAATCCATTGTGAGACTATGTCATATTCTTTAAGATAACTCATAAATTTTTCACTAAGATATTCACCTCTTCGATCTGATCGAAAAATCTTAAGAAATTTTTTAATTTATTTTTTTACTTTATTTCTAAATTCTTTGAACCTTTCAAAAGCTTCAGACTTGTGTCTTATAAGATACACATATCGATATCGTGAATAATTATCGATAAAGATGATAAAGTAGAGATAACCTTCTCTAGCCACCACACCAAATGGACCGCACACATCAGTATGTACCAAAATAAGTATCTCAGTGGTCCTTTTTTCTTATCCTATAAAGGACAGTTTGGTCATTTTTTCTTGAAGGTAGGACTCATAGACTAGGTAAAACTCAAAAGTTATTAAGCCCAAGAGCCCATCTTTCTTTAATCTATTAATCCTTTCTTCTCTTATATAACCAAGCATAAGGTGCCACATATACTTTAGGTTAATCTCATTCCTAGATATTTTAGTTCTTATAGCATTTACTTCCTGCTCGATTATATTTATAAAAACATCAACATATAACTGACAGAGATTGTTAATTAAAAAACTACTTCCAACTATTTTATTTCTAAAATAAATGGTACAGTAGTACTTATGAATACTAATTATATAGTTATCCTATGCTAAACATGAAACAGAAATTAAATTTCTGCTAGCAATAGGTACATAATAACAGTCTCTAAGAATCAAATTAAATTCTGATGGTAATCGTAGAGGATATGTCCCCACAGCCACTGCAGCAACTCGTGCTCTGTTTCCAACTCGTCGGATCATCTTACCTTTTCTTAGCCTTCTACTATCCTCAAGATCCTGTATAGAAGTGCATAAATGAGCATTAAAACCAGAGTCTATAATCTAACTGGATATAGAAGAAATCGTAAGATTAGTTTCGATAATGAGCAGATCAGACATACCTTTAGAAGGTGTGCCATCCTTCTTATTCTTCAGACTCGTCAGGTAAGCAGGATAGTTCCTCTTCTGATGGCCATCACTATTACAGTAGAAATACTTTTCTTTCTTTGCGGCCTTCTTCTTGGAAGCTTCCTTCCTTGATCTGTTCTCCATCTTTTGCTTCTTCACATACTTCTTTTTCTTTCCAATAGATTTTTTCTTAAAAAATAAAGTTTATTCCACAGCTAGAACAGTGCCCCTTGAACTCTTCAAGATTCCTTCCATAGTAACCAGCATGTTCAGTAACTCGATCTTGGTGCACTGGATTTTATTCATATAGTAGTTTACAATAAACTATGTATATGAATCAGTAAGAGATTGCAGGATCAGATCAATCTGTAATTCTTTATTCATGGACATCTAGAGCTTCTCAAGCTTCTCTAAATTCTTGATCATTGTCAAATAATATTCATGGACAGACTATCCATCATGCATCTTCATCTTGAAGAGTCTCTTGAATATTCGTAGCAAGCTGTACAACTCTGCTCATCGAACAACTCTTGTAGATAAGTCAGTATGCTCCTGACAGTTTTCATATCCTCATGCTGGCATTGGAGCTCATTGGACATGGATGCTAACACATAGCATCGGGTCTTGTTATCATCATCAACCATTTTTTATGGGTAGCCATTTGATCAGGGGTCGAACAAGCTGATAGAGGGGGAAGGTCCTGGTTAAGAACATAGCTCAGCATCTCAAAACTCAAGACTATCTTCAATTTTTGGAGCCAATCTTTATAATTAGGTCTAGTCAATTGGTTGGTCTCTAGGATACGAGCGAGTGGGTTGGAAGCAGATATTTTTCTACAAAGAGAAAAAGATTCTAGTTAAATTTTATAATTGACTTCTTTTAGTTTGTTTTAGGATTTTATTTTAAAAACAAACTTAACTCTCACTATTTCATTGGATTTTCCACACTCCTCGGATGGAGAAACAAAAACTTTTGCGATTAGAATTTTAAGTGGGTACTGTGGTCCCACCGATTGGCATACCACCTTATTGATGATATATCAACCAATATGTGGATAATTATTGTCTAATACTTCTCAAGCAAATTACAATGGTCATTGGTCTCTAATTTTTGAAGCCTCACCTAATAGTTATTGGCCTCATTCTTTAGTTAAGTCAAACCCATCGTTCTTGCGAAAGTGACGCCATCATTGGGATCTTCACCTAACAGTTATTAGATCTAACCCTATCTCTACCCTACAGCATCTCATGCCAATAGAGTGGTTGCATCTTCCTAATGCAACTAAACCACTATATCCAGTTGAGAATAATCAACATCAGGAAGGGCCCGTATATCTACAACGATAGAAAATCGCTCGACTTAATATTTGTAAGGAGATTTAATTTAGATCTTCTTTAGGTTTTTAATTATTTATTTACATTACATGTAGACCATAATTACATCAGATCTACTAGTAAGATCGCATCTTGACTCATCAAGATTAGACTCATGGTGCAATGCAATTATGGTGAACTCAACATTAATCACCCCAAATCAGAATTTAAGCAATCAAATTGATCAGGTAAGTGATGCTTGGTGGGAGGCTCTCTGCTACTGATGCAATGGATTTAATTACGTAACCACCTGTTGCCCAGATATGGAGCCCAAAGAGGGGGTGAATTGGATCTTTTTAAAATTTTTTTAAGATTAGTACACTTAAGTAATATGCTAAAGTGTTGAGTGGACTGAGTTGATTTACAATAAAAATAAAATCAAATACAAATGATAGGTAAGCAAGTATAAAGTATAAAAAATAAGTAAAGAGATGCAAGCACAATAAACACAAAGAATTTATAGTGGTTCGATATCAATCTTGCACCTACATCCACTTTCTAAGTCCCTACTTGAAAATTCAATCCACTAAAAAGATTTCAAGAATACAACACGTCAGACAACCCTGACCCTTGCTATCCAAGCAAGAATACTTATTTTTTGGATACAAACCAACTCTCAACATTCTGATTTCAAGTTCGGATCAATCTATCCGAGTTTTGAAACCTTCCAAACTCAAAACCTAAAATACAATATGAGAAAAAATAAGGTACAAAAATTTTAGCACAATATCCCCTTAAATAAACACAATAAATATAATAGAAATATAATACTTAAGGGAAAGAAGCTTTTACTAAATATCTTCAATAGATTTGCACACTTGATTGTAGCTGGAGAGTAGTTGGTGAGCTGATTGAATACTTCTTTCCTCTCTTTTAGGAATTTTTTGAACTTTCACAAATGTGAGCTTTGAATGCTTGAAAATTTATGATTTTTTACTTCAAGAGAGTATTTATAATCACCATTTACACTTGAGAGCCATTGAAGAGTATTTAATATACATTAAATGCATCAAAAACAGTCTGAAAACTAGCCATTATGCGTGCTCGTCAGAATGGGACGTTCCATGGGGTGCCCCATTGGCAATGGGACGTCCCAAGGGATGCCCTATATTGGTCAGATAAAAAATTTAGCTTTCTATTTTGGTCTTAGAATCTCAGGGGTCATCCCACATGGATCGTCCCACTGCATGGATCATCCCATATGGGTCGTCCCACTGCATACCATAAGCCAAAACAATACGTACCGGCTACCCAATGAAAGGAGATGATCCAAATAGATCGTCTCATTTTGTGCCAACCCAATTTTTTATGTATTTAAGGTCTAAAACTCACCAGAATACTTTCAAATACTCTCAAATAGATTCAAATCAATTTGACACTCCCAAAAAGCTTCAAAAACTTTTTCAACTTGTAGAAATTTCAATTTTGGCACACTTGATGGAGCTTTTTAAATCTAATATTTTGGACTACCTAAAATATCATAAAAATATTTTTTAAAAATAAAAAACTCATTACTAGTCTTCTCAAATGATTTGTGATCATCAAAATTAATTTTTGAAGCAACAATCTTTTTCTTTTTGATGATGAAAAATATTTGAGTATTCATAAAATAAGTCCATAAAGCTCAAGAAATTGAGTTTGTGAAGCACTTGTAGGAACATGCCAAAGATTAAGCATAGAAAATCATGAGATACATATTTTCAACAAGTTATAATATTTTGAGTCATTTTGCTGAGAACTCATTTATGAAGGTATCAGAGTTTTTCTGAAGATTATTTTTAATTAGCAAAATCCTCTCCTTTCTTGTATGAAATAGATAAAAGTAATCATTTTGACTATTTTGAAAAAGATCTCCCCCTTTCTTATATAAAAAGTGGTCAAATTGTAAAATTTTTCTTATTGAAGTAAAGATGGTTCATGAAAGAAATTTTTTTTTCTCTTTCTTGTTTTAGTATCAGAACAATAAATGTGCAAGAAATCTTTCTTTTTTTTTCTTATTTTAACATCAAAAATAAAATATCATAGCAAGAATTAAAAGAGAAGGTATTAGAGTATTTTGTAAAATCAAAAATAGATGTATCAGGGTATTTTGGTATCAAGGTAAAAATAAAATTATCAGAGCACTCAAAAAAATAGATGTATCAGAGTATTTTTCAAAAAGTATCAAAATAAAAGTAAAGATAGATGTATCAAAGTAAAAAAAATAGGTGTATTAGAGGCATATCAGAGCAAAATACTGTATCAAAGCAAAAAATTTAAAAGTTCAGATAAAGATAAATAGGACCACACTACTTTCTCCTCCTTTTTGACATAATAAAAAATAGACTAGAGAGAGTAAGATTTTTAATGGTTATACATCAGGTATTATAGTAATAGTGTGCAGTCATCAAAATGTAATAGTCATTCATTCATTCAAAAATAATGGGCCATACAAAGCGATAATAAAGGATAACCTTATTCATTAATTACAACAAAAAGAGAGGTTACAAGAGTCATAATATATATCTATGAGCATAAAGCTCTAATACATTCAATAAAATATAACAACTAAGTAACCTAAAAAGTCTAGTACAAAAGGATCAGATCAGTGAGAATGGGCATCAAGCTCAAGATCAAGATAGGTAAAATATGACCACCCTCGTCCTCAACCGAAGGGCCTGGTCTGAGAGGAAGATATCGAAGGACGGAAAGTAATGGACTAGATAAAGGCTGGCTCACTGGATGCGGAGGGCCTGAATAGAAGCTGAGTCCTAATAGCATCAAGTCGGGACAAGGCCCCCCTCACAGAAAGTCGGAGCGCATCTAGATCAGCAGATACGAAGTCTATGGAGTCCCTGATGTCTGCTCGAATCAGCTCAAGAGAAGAATGAAACTGGTTGTGGAGTCTCTCTATCTCTCGAGCTAAATCATCCAACTGAGGTGAAGTGGTGGTCGAAGTGCTCACTCCTCCTGATAGAGAATCTAAAATCCGTCTGATCTCTCTCTCAATATCAAAAATCCTATCACTGAACCTGAGTAGGAAGCTCTCCACACTCTCCAGTCTAGTACTCAAATCAAACAAGAGCTCCATAAATGAGGATACGTGTGGTGTGACAGAAAAGTCTGAGGAAGGATTAGAAAAAGAACTCGACGGAGGCTGACGATACTGCTACTGCACCTACTGGAGAATCTGCTCCTGATATTGCTGAAACTGGTGGAGCTATTGAAGAACATGATCTTGGAACCGCTACTGCTGAATAGATAGAATTCCTGTCACTCTCTCAACCAACAGTCCCATATCATCATCCCCTAGACTAAAAGATGGCATAGTACAGCTCGATGGGGGTACTCTAACTGAGATTCCTGCCTCAGGCTCTGATATAAGGTGATCAACTGGACTCTGTCTGGGTATAGGTGGTGAAGATGGACCATCTCCCTCAACATTCTCCTCCTCCTCCTCATCCTCCTCCTTGGCTGCAGCTGCACGACCGTTGGCCCAACGGCCATCAACTCTAATAAATCCCATACATCGAAGGGAGTGATCGTTGTAGGTGTCGGTGTATGACAGTCTACAAACAATCTCTTCCTCAAAGCTCACTCCAAACTTCCTAAAAATCACTGTGAGAGCCATACCATATGGCAAGGGAGTCTTGGATCTGTTCAAGGCTTCTCTTATGGCATCGATCATTAGGAAAGGTAGGTTCAGGAGAGTCTCAGAAATAACATGGTTCATCAAGCAGATATCCCTATCAGTCATCAAATCATATCTTCTCCCTCTGAGAAAGAAAATTCTAGACACCATGTGGTGGAGCAACCTCATCTCCACACTTAGATCTTTGGCTTCAATTTTCAAAAATCTTTCTATATCCTCTCTTTCAAGGATAGTCTTGAGTCTAATTTTTTTTTTTGAAAGCTCATCTAGGCAACTACCCTCACAAGGCATCTGAAGGAGTCTACCTAGTCTAGGTGCATTCAGAATAATTTGGACACCCTTCACCATAGACCTCAAAACTCCATCAGAGAAGTCTAAATTTGAGTAAAATTCTTTGATAAGATTAATATACACAGGTTCAGATAAATTACAGAAAAATCTCCATCCTTGCTTAATCAATTTCTCTCCAATGAAAAAACCATCGCTCCTCAAGAAATGAAAATCTATATTTCTTTCCAGAGCTACTTTTCTTACAGATAGAGGGATCTTACTTGGTGTAATCGATGGAGAAGCTTGAGTTGAAACTTGAGCAGACTTCTTCCTTCATTCTTCAGCCTCCAAGGACCTCACTGACTTCCTTCTCTGTGACAACCGTATCTTGGGGGCCATTGTCCCAAAGAGAGTAGGAGAACCAGTCAAGAGAATAGAGAAAGGTGAAGGATGGATGGAAATAAGGAGAAGAAAAAGATTTTTAGGTGATTGTCTCAGATTTTGGAAATTAGAGCTTGAGATTTTGATGGAGAGCAAGAAGGAGACGGTTTTGATCAAAGATATGCTGAAAGAATGTGTTTACCCTAGAATTTGAGGTAGAAATCCAAGATTTTTGGGCGGTTAAGGAGATGGATTTGTGGTCGATGAAGAGTGAGAAGAAGAGTTTTTGGTTTGGGATGAGAAAAAGAGGAAGAAGCATAGTAAATGAGTCACCCCACTTAGGTTTTAAGAAAAGAATTTAAATAGATCGACTCACACAAAATCCATTTGCCCGAATAATTAGGACGCCCCATGGGTCGTCCCATCTAGAAAAAAAAATCAGACGATGAAAGAATAATTCAAAAATGAGAAAAAAATAAAAAATAAATAAAAATACTTGTATCGACTTGAGATGATCATGTAGAGTTCAGGTAAATTTTGGTATGATTTTTGATAGAGAATTTTAACAAAAAAAATCTGAGATCATATCGGAATAACGTTGATAATTTTTTAATTGATTTGAAATAATTCAAAAAAAAGATAGATGCCTCCCAAAATTAAGATGATGAAGTCAAAAGATTTTGGATAGATTTTGAGAGTGAAATTATGATTGAAGTTCAAGCAAAATGGTCTAAGATGCCCAATTCTCTTCTAATTTTATAAAATTTATTTTTATTTAGTGCTTTGGTGAAATTGTCAGCTAGTTATTTTTCAGTATTTATGTATTCAAGTATTATATCATTATTTTGAATATGTTCTCTTATGAAATGATGTATAATTTCAATATATTTTGACCTAGAGTGTTGGATTGAATTTTTTATTAAATTGATAGCACTATTATTATTACATCTTATGAGGATATTTTTAAGTTCAATACCAAAATCTATGAGTTGTTGCTTAATCCACAGAATTTGAGCACAGCAATTTCCGACTGTAATATATTCGACCTCGATCGTAGACAATGCTATCAAATTTTGCTTCTTGCTAAACCAAGAGATTAAGTTCACTCCTAGAAATTGGCAAGTTTCACTAGTATTTTTTCTATCTAGTTTACATCCAACAAAGTCTGCATCTGAGTAACCTATTAAGTCCATAGAAGATTATTTTGAGAACCAAAGTCTTAGGTTTTATGTTCTTTTTAAGTATCTAAATTTTTTTTTAACAGCATTTAAGTGAGATTCTTTAGGATTTGACTGATATCTAGCACACATGCATACACTGAACATTATATCAGGTCTACTAGCAGTAAGATATAATAAAGAGCCTATCATGCCTCTATAGAGCTTTGAATCAATATTTTTATTATATTCATCTTTTTTTAATTTACATAAAGAGATCACAGGTGTACTTATAATTTTTGAGCTCTCCATTTTAAATTTCTTTAATAGTTCTCTTATGTACTTACTTTGGGTGATGGAGATTCCTTCCTTCATTTGCTTAATCTGGAGTCTGAGAAAGAAAGTGAGTTCTCCCATCATGCTCATCTCGAACTTTTTCTGCATGAGCTTGATAAATTTTTGACACAAATCTTCATTAGTAGATCTAAATATAATATTATCAATATATATCTGTATAACTAAAATTTTTTTATCTTTTCTTTTTATAAATAAAATTATTTTATTTTTTCTTCTTGAAAAATTATTTTCTAATAAGAACTTACTTAATCTTTCATACCAGGTCCTAGGAGCTTGTTTTAATCCATCCAATGCTTTGTTAAATTTAAATACATGATTTGAAAATTTATGACTTTCAAAACTTAGAGGTTGTTCAACATATACTTCTTCAGTAATATAACTATTTAGAAAAGCACTTTTAACATCTATTTGAAATAATTTAAAATTCATAAAATAAGCAAAAGTGAGTAGCATTTTTATGGCTTCTAGTCTAGCAACAGGAGTAAATATTTCATCAAAATCAATTTCTTCTTGTGGATTATATCTTTTAGCAACTAATCTTGCTTTATTTCTTATTATATTTCTATCTTCATCTAATTTATTCCTATATACCCATTTAGTTCCTATTATAGGGTGATTTTTAGGTCTAGCATCCAGTATCTATACATTATTTCTTTCAAATTGATTTAGCTCTTCTTGAATGGCAGTTATCCAGTTATGATCTTTTTCAGCTTCATCTATTATTTTCGGTTCTAGGTGTGAAACAAAAGCTACATAATTACAAACATCTCTAAGAGAGGATTCAGTTCTTACTCCTTGTGTTGGATCATCAATTATTAATTCTTTAAGGTGATTGTAGACATACCTCCATTTACTTGAAAGATTATCTATATCTTGAGGTTGTTCTTAAATATTCTGATCATTGATGGTTTCATCCTCATATTTTTCATCCAATTGATCCTTATTTTGCTCATTTGAATCATTGATGGTGAGCTCTTTTATTCTATCTTCTATGATACCTGCATCATCAGCACCCTCACTCTTCTTTGATGGAAGGTCATTAGTTTCATCAAAAATTATATGAATTGACTTTTCTACTACTTGTATTCTTTTATTAAATACTCTAAAGGCTTTGCTAAAAGTGGAATAGCCAAGAAAGATAACTTCATCAGATTTAGCATCAAATTTACCTAAGCTATCTTTGCCATTATTTAAAACAAAACACCGACAATCAAAAATATGAAAATAGCCTATATTAGGTTTTCTATCTTTCTATAATTCATAAGATATTTTCTTTAAAATTGATCTTATTAAAACATGGTTTAAAATATAACATACTTATTAATTACCTCTGTCCAAAAATATTTTGGGAGTTTGCTTTCATATAGCATAGTACGGGCCATTTCTTCTAGGATTCTATTTTTTCTCTCTACAACTCTATTTTGTTATGGTGTTCTAGGTACTAAAAAATTATGATTTATATCTTTTTTATCATAAAATTTTTTAAATTCTTTATTTTCAAATTTAGTGCCATGGTTATTACAAATAGAAATAATTGGTAAACATTTTTTATTCGAAATCTTTGGACAAAATTTAGAGAATACTGAAAATGCTTCATCCTTAGATGCTAAAAATAAAATCCAAGTGAAACACAAAAAATTATCAATAATTATAAAATCATATCTTTTACCTCCTAGACTAGTTGTTCTTATAGGACAAAATAAATCCATATGTAAGAGTTCTAAAGATTTAGAAGTTGAGTTCTAAAGATTTAGAAGTTGAAATAATATTCTTAGATTTAAAAGAAACTCTTATTTGTTTACCTAATTGACATGTATCATAATTTTTATTTTTATCAAAATTAATTTTTGGCAAACCAAAAATCAAATCCTTTTTAATGATTTTAGAAAATGTGTGCATACTAATATGTGTAAGCCTACGGTGCCAAAATCAACTAGTTTCATTAATTTTAGCATTCATGGCCACAAGGCATTGCATATTTTGTATGGAGAGATTATCCAAATCAACCATGTATACATTGCCATGTCTATGTCCAATGAATCTAGTGCTAACATCAGAGGAATTGGTTACAATGCACATAGATGATTCAAAAACTACTTTGCAATCTTTATCACATAATTGACTAATACTTAAAAGATTATGCTTAAGACCATTTACAAGTAATATATTTTCAATACAAGTGGAGGGAGTGATACCAATGTTACCAATGCCAATGATCTTCCCTTTGCCATTATCTCTAAAAGTGACCATCCCTCCATTTTTGGCTTCCAATGTGATAAATTGAGATTCATCACTAGTCATGCATCTTGAGTATCCACTATCAAGATACCACTTCTGTTTTGTTGCTTGGGATGTAAGACACACCTGCACACATAAAGTCAAATTTTAACCTTAGGTACCCAAGTTAACTTGGATTCTTTGAGGTTAGTCATAATGGTTCCTTTTGAAACCTATATTTTTTTAATATTTCTATCACTAAATTTATTTGATAAATATGAATAAGCTCTGTGTCCACTTTGTCACATTTAAAACAAGTAATATTGGATAATTTTCTTTTGGATGCATTGACAAAAATATTTTTCAAAAATTTTTGTTTTCTAAGAGTGTTATAGTCAAGTTTGACTTTATCATATACAGCTTTTTGACTATCAATGATCATCTAAAGTTTGTTTGAATTTAATATAAATCTATCAACTATAGGTTTCAACTTGATTACCTCTTTCTTTAGTTTTTGATTTTTTTTTACAAGAATTTCATTTAGACTTGAAATTTCATCTTTTTTTTAATAAAGATTGATTCTTTTTTTTTAATTTTTTATTTTTACTATCAATTTCTTCTTTTTCTTTAGCTAAAACTTAATTTTTTAATTTCAAATTTTTACTTTTTATTCTTAATTCTTTTAGATCATCCAAAAGTTCATGAAAAGCTTCTTACAGTTCATCATAAGAAAATTCATTTTGAGTTTCGGGGGTTACCTCATTTTTATATGCCATAAAGCACAAGTTGGCTTCTTTGTGAGATTCTTCATCTGTGGTGGAGTTATCATTGTCGCTCCATGTAGCCATCATAGCTTGTTTCTTCTTGAACTTCTTTTGACTTTTCTTAAGCTGGGAACATTTTGATCTGAAGTGGCCCGACTTCTTGCACTCATAACAAATGATGGGCTGTTCTTTTTCTTTTTCTTTATTCGACTTCTCCTTAGCTGGTGATCTTTTTTTGGTCCCTTATCTCCTTCTCCTCATGAAGTATCTAAATTTTTTGATGATCAGGATCAAATCCTCATCTTTCTCACTGTTCTCTGATTTTTTGTATCTTCTTCTTCTTGAACTATCAACTTGAGAGCGATAGTCTTCTTTCTTCTGGTCTCCTCCTCAGAGTGTTGCTTCATGGTCTGCTCGTGAGTCATAAAAGATCCAAGTAGCTCCTCCAATGGTAGAATATTTAAATCCTTGATTTTTTGGATTGCAGTGACCTTTGCCTCCCACGATCTTGATAAAGACCTGAGCACTTTTTTCACAAGATCATTGTTAGAATAACATTTGCCAAGACTTTTCAGACCATTTATGATGTCAGTAAAATAGATGAACATTTGAGTTATTAACTCTTTAGGTTCCATTTTAAAGAGATTTTTTCATGTATACCCTTCTAAATATCCAAATTTGTATGGATACCCTTTTAAAATTGATATTTGCATGTATATCCTTATAAAATACTTGATTTGCATATATATCCTTCTTTTTCTTTATTTTTTATACATAAACCCACATCATCTAACATCGTTAAAAAATTAACGGTTTAAAATTTAAATGACTGAAATACCCTTATGGGTATATATGCAAAAAAAAATTATAAGGGTATATATGTAATTAGTAATTTATGAGGATATACAAATAAATATTAATTTTGAAAGGATATTCATGCAAATTTTGATGTTTAGGAGGATATACAAGCAAAAATTTTTAATTTAATTCTTTTTCTATTGTATGTTATTTTAACAAGATAGAAAGAATTTAAATACATGAATTAATATCATAATAAGGATGATTCCAGTACATTAATTTTTATCTATTACTTTTTTGTTGGATATAATTTTTATTTTTATTTTTATATCATATTAATTTTTATTTCGTATATGATTTATCATGAATAGTTGCTTATTCTATGTCCAAGCTTATTAAAATGGAGCAACCACTTTTTAAGTTGAAGATGAAATTTGGAGGTTATTTTAAGAAGATTAAGAATTCTACAAGAATAAAATATTATTTTAAAAGATAAAAAAATTAGTTAGTTGATGTTGACTGCTATTCTTGCATAGATCTATATGATGATATAGTGCACATATTCAATTTGAAGTTTGAAAAGACCATAAAGATTTGGTCTGTGGTTAGATATTTATTATCTAAGTCTTATATGATTCTAGATACAGATCATAAACTAATGAGTTTATTTAAAGAATATAAAGATTTAATGGAGTGCTTTTAATTTGTCACAAAAGAGGCTAATGATATACAATTTTCTGAATTAACACTAGGTAGCCAAGATCAAAGTAGAGGTGAAGTAGCTACAATAGGGGAGGTTTGAGTGGATGACCAAAGGAAGAACTAAAGACAGAATGAAATTGAACGTCCAGCTGTATTAGAGATTGATATCTCAGTTATTGCTATTAAGAATAATAACAATAAATAAATAAAATCTTTAAATAAATGAACCGTCCCTACTATAAACACCAACAAAGAAGCACTCCATCAAAACTTTATATTCTTCAAACCAACTTATTAGTTTATAATCTGTATCTAGAATCATATAAGACTTAGATGATAAATATCTAACCACAGACCAAATCTTTATGGTCTCTTCAAGCTTCAAATTGAATATGTACACTATATTATTATATAGATCTATAAAAGAATAGTGGTCAACATCAACTAACCAATTTTTTTATCTTCTAAAATAATATTTTATTCTTATAGAATTCTTAATCTTCTTAAAATAACCTCTAAATTTCATCGTCAACTTGAAAAGTGGTTGCTCCATTTTAATAAGCCTGGACATGGAATAAGCAACTATTCATGATAAATCATATACAAAATAAAAATTAATATGATATAAAAATAAAAATAAAAATCATACCCAATAAAGAAGCAATAGATAAAAATTAATGTACTTGAATCATCCTTACTATGATATTAATTAATGTGTTTAAATTCTTTCTATCTCGTTAAAATAACATACAATAGAAAAAAATTAAATTAAAAATTTTTGCTTGTATACCCTCCTAAACATCAAAATTTGCATGAATATCCTTTCAAAATTAATATTTATTTGTATACCCTATAAATTACTAATTACATATATACTCTTATAATTTTTTTGCATATATATCCATAAGGGTATTTCAGTCATTTAAATTTTAAACCGTTAATTTTTTAATGACGTTAGATGATGTGGGTATATATATAAAAAATAAAAAAAAAAGGTTATACATGAAAATCAAGTATTTTATAAGGACATATATGTAAATATCAATTTTGAAAGGATATCCACACAAATTTAGATGTTTAAAAGGATATACATGAAAAAATCTTACTGTTAGAATAACATTTACCAAGACTTTTCAAACCATTTATAATATCAGTGAAATGGATAAATATTTAAGTTATTGACTCTTCAGGTTCTATTTTAAATAATTTATAGTTGTGCACAAACATATTGATTTTAGACTCTTTTACTTGATTTGTGCCTTCATGTGTAACTTCTAATCTATCCCAAATTTTTTTAATTGAATTACAAGTAGAAATACGATTAAATTCATTTGCATCTAAAGTACAATATAAAATATTCATGGCTTTAGTATTGAACTGAGTTATTTTCTTATCAAATTCATCCCATTCACCTTCCGACTTAAGGAGAGACACGCCATCAATCAATATAGTAGGTATGTGTGGTCTATTTACTATGATACTCCATATATCATAATCAAGTACTTGAATGAAAATTCTCATCCAAGCTTTCCAATAGGTATAGTTTGACCCATTAAAAAATAGAGATTGGTTTGTGGATTGCTCCTCGGCTAGGAATGTGCCAAATTGGGCTACCATAGATCTTTGGCTCTTGATGGTTAAATCAAGCAAGGACTAGAGCACCAAACTCTAATACCACTTGTTGTCCAAGTATGGAGCCCAAGAGGGGGGGTGAATTGGATCTTTTTAAAATTTTTAAGATTAGTGTACTCAAGTAATGTGCTAAAGTGTTAAGTAGAGTGAATTGATTAGCTATGAAAATGAAATCAAACACAAATGATAGGTAAGCAAGTATAAAACATAAGGAATAAGTAAAGAGATGCAAGTACAATAAATATAAAGAATTTATAATGGTTCGGTACCAACCTTGCACCTACATCTACTCTCCAAGTCTCTATTTGGAAATTCAATCCACTAAAAAGATTTCAAGAATACAACACGTCGAATGTTAGCCTATTTCATAAGTGCACGAAATCGCTCAAGTAATATAATGATAAATAAGAGATCGTTCCCACGAGGACTGAGTTTAATTACCAAAAATGATTGCTAATTTTACTAATATCTAAATGATCGAAACTGAATGACAGTGGAAAATAAAATTAACTCTAAAGAACTCAATGAAAGTTGAATCAAAATTCGATTGATAAAGCACTAGGGTATATCTGATTTCACTTGGACCAATTATCAATTCCAACTATTTCGATTAATAATCCAAATTTAATTATTAATGCAAGGATAAATAATCCTAAATTATTTAATAATCTCTCCCGAGTCTTATTAAATATACTAATTAAAATCTATAATCTATCTTCTAATAACAAAATAGATTTCAATTAGTTCAATAAGCACAGTGATTATTTCCAAGATCCCACAGGTCAAATCTTCTGTTCTCACTCCAATTATTATTCCGATGATGTTTGTTATTAACTCTAATTTATAATCTTCCTTCCCAGTACCAATTATAAATCGAAATCAATCAAGTACCAAAGATAATAATACTTAAAAGCATTAAGTGCAAATAACAAATAATTGTATTAACAAAGAAAATTAATATAAGATTCTGGAATTGAAATTAAATCCAAGCTACATCAGGTACCCTAGCTAAAAATTTAGCTTTTCATCATATCAAAATTAAACTCAAGTTTACTTAAATAAAACTCCAAAATTATCCTAACAATGAGTTTTAGAAAATAAATTCAAAGTAAATAAGAGAAAGAATTAAAAACTCTGAAGGAATTGCAGAGCCGAAATGAATCCTCTCTTCAAATCTTCCAGATACTCCAAACTCTCCTTGCTTGATTTCTAGCTTTCAAAGATGATTCTCCTCTCCCTTTTGCTGGTGTTTTTTGATCCTTAAATAGGGCTAGGGCTAGGGTTAAGGTGGTATTTTTTCCATGATTTTATTCTATATATCATTCTTTCTATTTGGTATAGAATCTCTCCTCCTTTGGATAGGCTTTAAGCAACCACCAGCCATCTACTCCTTATGCTACCCAAATTTTCTGATTTTATTATGATTTCTATAGTAAAAGAAGGAAAGAAGGTATGGTTAATTAGAGAAGAAGAATTTCTTCCTTCCTGGGTCCACAAAATCTGCAAAACAAAGTAAGGTTTCGGCTGTCCAAATCAAGTTTTCCAAGAATTGGTTCCAATTCTTTCTAAGTTTGCTCCTCATGCAGAATTAGTTTGGACTCTGATTTTCTTTCATTTAATTCTTTCCAAGATAGCTCTTTACCACCCAAAATTGGTTACCATATCAGATCTTTGTGCCAAGAAATACTAAGAAGAATCTGGGTGTATCGGGTGTTTCTTGTTGTATCCAACATTGTTACCAACTTCAACCTACTGTAGCCACCTCATCTGAAATCCAAATTTAATTCTGTAAATTATGTTCCTTTTTTGCTTCTCTCAAAATTCTGTAGGATCTAATCTTGATCAATTTGGAGTCCTGTAGCTTGCCTTTTAGGGGTCCTCACACCAAAATATCCAGAATTTAGATTGGTTGACTAGATGGGAGAGATTAACTGCTTGATTTATTTTCTGCACCTCTAGTTTCTTTTCTGACTGATGATGCCAAAAAGGATAAGGTGTGGGGTCCATTGATATCTTGATTTGATTATTCTGCTTTGAGGTGGACTCTGATTTTGATGCAAGACCTGATGACTTCGGATGACAAACCCTGCTGAATCGGACTCAACCAATTTCACTTAATTTGACCTTTAAAATATGGTTAAGCCCAATTAGGTATAATCTGGCTCAATTACCTGCAATTGACATAAAACATATCAGGTTCTTACATTTATTTAGTTAATTATTATACCAATTTCATCAAAATCATTAAAAACTAATAATAATAATTACTATAAAAATACAATACATCAAATACCTCCAAACCTAAGTTTTTGGTTGTCTCCAAGCAAAAGAAAAGTCCAAATCAAAAATGGAGAATCTCAAAAAATTAATGCTAAAAATTTTATTTAACATTAATATACTCAAAATCCATCTAGACACAAAGGAGTAATATCCAAATGCTATGGTTTAACCACCTCAACCCAAAACCGAAAAGCAAACCCACAAGCTAACTATTCCAAACTCATTCATACTCAAACAAAATTATGCACAATCAATAGCTACCTTGCTTCCTTTAGGTTTTAATAAAATAATTCGGTTCAAACATCCAATCCTGAATGCAAAATCCTATCAGCCCATCTTCAATAGTGCAAACAACGTACTCAAGAGATCAATAGGACTTTTTTGGGTTAAAAAATGGAAAGCAAACAACAAGAATGATGGTTATGGTCATATAAGTGAAAATAAATTAATCATAATAAATCAGAGCATACTCAATTACTTATACTTTACATCCCTTCCTTTATTTGTTTTATTTTATACTTTTAGAACAGCCTATACACTTTGACACTCTTCCTTAAGTCATCATTTGCCTTTTTATGCGAATACCGACATTGGCGATGAAGGCACCCGGTTACTCAACAAGTCATATACTCAAAGTGCTTTGCATACTCATAATTCAAGTCACTGTTTGACGTAAAAGCAAATATGGGGCTCATGAATGCTCCTAGTTACTAGGCAATTTGAAACAGCGGAGTAGATTGTGTTTTTTTTTTTTGAATGGAAGGAAAACTAAAAATTCAGTATGCTCTAACCATTATAATCAATTTATTCTCAAAAAATATGAATAGTAGATATGAGATAGGATGAAAAGAAAATACAAGGGGTCAAAAAGGGTATGCCAAAAGAATGCCTATATCATTTCTTCCAAGTAAATTGTCTACATTTTATTGCAACAAAGCTCACAAATAGGATTGGCGAAGCAAAGTAATTATCTCCTATACGAAATTTTATTTAAGTATTTACAAGTTTAAAATAGTCAATCCCTGAATTTGACTTTCAAATTTTAAAGCTAAGATAGCCAAACAATAACACAAAAGTAAAATTGTCCCCCTCTATATCCTTACAAGTGATCAATGAATCAACATTCTAATTTTTTTTTTAAATTAAATTTTATTAAAAAAATAAAGACAAAGATGCAAACATAATGGCAATCCTATATTATTAACACGAAATGTTCATGCAAATGCCACCCCTAAATCTGAATTGGACATTGTGCTCAATGACAAGATCATCATCACAATACATATTATAGCAAGGCATTCTTAAAGGTTAGGGGTACTCTCCTTTGTAGCATGCCTATACGCTTGTGCGAGTTTGCAACTCGTCCTCAGTCATTTCATCTCTCTTGTCTTCTTCAATGTGCCTACAAAAAGTGAACAACGTCCATTCAAACCTTGAAAATATAGTGAGGATTAAAATTGACTCAAAAAATAAAGAAAATAAAAAGAATTTTGCTTGGATTGCCTCCCAAGAAGCGCTAGTTTATAGTCGTTAGCTTGACTATCCCAATGCATTATGTCAGTGATATGGAGGTTTTTGGTTGCTCAAATCCTCCATCTATGTATTCCTTTAACCTTTGCCCATTAACCTTGAAGGTCCTATCACCACTCTTCAGCTCAACAGCTCCATATGGAAAAACTTGTATAATCTCAAATGGACCTGACCATCTAGACCGGAGCTTGCCTGAAAATAGCTTTAGGCGGGAGTTATACAGCAACACCTTTTGTCCTGCTTGGAATTCACGCCTCACAATATGCTTGTCATGCCATCTTTTCGTTCTCTCCTTATAAATTCTTACATTTTCATATGCATGGAGGCAGAACTCATCAAGTTCATTAAGCTGTAATGACCTTTTCTCCCCAGCAGCTTCCATATTGAAATTTAGCAACCTAGTTGCCCAGTAAGCTCGATGCTCTAGCTCCACAGGTAAATGGCATGCTTTTCCATAAACTAGATGATACGGAGACATCCCAATTGGCATTTTGAATGCTGTTCTATATGCCCATAATGCATCATCTAATTTTAGGGACCAGTCCTTTCTTGATGAGTTGACAGTAGTCTCCAATATTCTTTTAATTTCACGATGGGAGATCTCTACTTGTCCACTTGTTTGGGGATGATATGGTGTTCCTACACGATGAGTAACACCATATTTTGTCAATAGAGAATCCAAATAACGATTACAAACATACTTACCTCCATCCGTGATGATAGCCCTTGGAATACCAAAGTGTGTGAATATATTTTTCTTTAAGAACTTGAGCACACTCTTGGCATCATTAGAGGGAAGTGCTACTGCCTCAATCCATTTGGATACATAATCCACCGCCACCAGGATGTATTGATTTGAATGAGAAGGTGGAAAAGGCCCCATAAAATCTAATCCCCACACATCGAATAGTTCTACTTCAAGGATATTGGTTAGTGGCATTTCCTGTCTAAAAGAAATATTTCCAGTTCTTTGACATCGGTCACAAGAAGAAACAAAAGCAATAGCATCTTTAAACAGGTTAGGCCAATAAAAATCACACTGTAATACTTTAGCAGCTATTTTGTTGGGTCCAAAATGGCCTCCACACTCTAATGAATGGCAATATTTTAAAATATTTTTAATTTCATTATCAGGCACACATTTCCTAATAAGCTGATCTGGACAATACTTATATAAATATGGATCCTTCCAAAAATAATATTTTGCATCATGTAAAAATTTTTTTTTTTGCTGGTAATTAAATTCAGGAGGAATAATATCACATGCCTTAAAATTAACAATATCAGCATACCAGGGTGTACTAGATGTGAGTAATGCAAATAATTGCTCATCAAGGAATGACTCATTAATGGGTACCTCAGTGTTCTCAATTTCTTTACTTAACTCTAACCGAGACAAGTGATCTGCTACAAGATTTTCTGCTCCTTTCTTGTCCCTAATCTCCAAGTCAAATTCCTGCAATAAGAGCACCCAATAAATTAGTCTCGATTTCGCATCCTTCTTTTCAAGTAAATATTTAATTACTGAGTGATCAGTATAAACTATTATTTTTGCTCCTATAAGATATGGTCTAAATTTATCAAAAGCAAAAACAATGGCGAGCAACTCTTTCTCTGTGGTGGCATAGTTCAACTGTGCATTATTTAGTGTTCGACTCGCATAGTACACCACATGAAGTCTATTCTCCTTTCTTTGTCCCAAGACTGCTCCTATAGCATAGTCGCTTGCATCACACATGAGTTCAAATGGTAGATTCCAGTCAAGTGCAGTGATGATAGGAGTTGAGATTAATTCTCTCTTTAACCTATTAAAAGCAACCAAACACTCATCAGTAATTTTAAAAGGCGCATCCTTGATCAATAAATTACAAAGAGGTTTGGTAATTTTAGAGAAGTCTTTTATAAATCTTCTATAGAAGCCAGCATGCCCTAAGAAACTCCTCACTCTTTTAATAGATGTTGGTGGTGGTAATTTTTTAATGACCTCCACCTTTACTTTGTCTACTTCTATTCCTCTAGATGAAATCTTATGGCCTAAAACTACTCCTTCCTGCACCATAAAATGATATTTTTCCCAGTTCAACACAAGATTAGTTTCTTCACAACGCTATAGAACTTGGGAGAGGTTAGTCAAACACATATCAAAAGAAGGACCAAAAACTGAAAAATCATCCATAAAGATTTCAATGAATTTTTCAACCATATAAGAGAATATAGACATTATACATCTTTGAAAAGTTGCAGGTGCATTGCATAACCCAAATGGCATTCTCTTATATGCAAATATTCCATATGGACAAGTAAATGTAGTTTTTTTTTATCCTCAAGTACAATAGAAATTTAAAAATATCCTGAATAACCATCTAAAAAATAGTAGAAGGGATATCCGGACAATCTCTCAAGCATCTGGTCAATAAAAGGAAAAGCAAAATGGTCCTTTCGTGTGGCTTTGTTTAACTTCCTATAATCAATACACACATGCCAACCAGTGACTGTTCTAGTGGGTATCAGCTCATTTTTATTATTTGTAATAACAGTCATCCCCCCTTTCTTAGGAACTACTTGAACAGGACTCACCCAACTACTATCAGAAATAGGGTAGATAATTCCTGCATCAAGTAATTTCATTACTTCAGCTCTAACTACTTCCTTCATATTAGGATTTAACCTACGTTGATGCTCAATTGAAGGTTTATAGTTTTCTTCCATTAAAATTTTATGCATGCATATACTGGGACTAATTCCCTTAATATCATCAATAGACCAGCCTAGTGTTTTTTTATGCTTTTTCAACATATGCAATAATTTTTTCTCTTGTTCAGCAGACAAATGAGCAAATATAATGACAGAAAAAATAGATGAGTCTCTCCAGAATGCATATCTTAAGTGAGAAGGGAGCTGCTTAAGCTCAAGCTTGGGGTTTGGCTTAGCCTCTACTGAATCCTGTATTTTCTCAACATCATTTAATACATCAACATGCTGTTTATTTTTAACACCATCAATCAAGTCATATTCAGAATTGTTAATTATTTCACTAACAAATTTATTAATCACATCTAATCTAAAATATTTATCATTCTCAAGAGGATATTTAGAAGAATTAAGCACGTTAAAAATTACCTCTTCTTGTCCCACTCTTAAAATAAGCTTACCCTCATGGACATCTATAAGTGCCTTGCCAGTTGCAAGGAATGGATGCCCCAATATCAAAGGAACCTCTCTATCTTCCTCCATATCCAAGACAATGAAATCCACTGGGAAGATAAATTTATCCACCTTGACTAATACATCCTCCACTATGCCTTTAGGATATGTCACCGATCGATCAGCTAGTTGTAATGAGACACTGGTCGGTTTCACATCCCCTAGTCCAAACTTCCTGAAAACAGATAAAGGCATTAAGTTAATGCTAGCACCTAAATCGCACAATGCTTTAGTGAATTCGATATTGCCAATATTGCATGGAATTGTAAAACTTTCTGGATCCTTTAATTTTGATGGCAACTTGTTCTGAATGATTGCACTGCACTCTTCGGTGAGCATGACTGTCTCATGGTCCTCTAGCCTTCTCTTTTTGGAAAGGATGTCCTTCAAGAATTTGGTATAGCTAGGCATTTGAGCTAATGCCTCCGCAAATGGAATATTTATGTGTAGTTTCTTGAAGACCTCCAAAAACTTCAGAAAGTTCTTGTCATCCTTACTTTGCTTGAGCCTTTGAGGAAAAGGAACTGGTGGATTGTAGGACTTTACTGGCTCTTCCTTTTTCTCTTTTAGCTTCTCTTTGACCATAGTCTCTTCTTGAGTTTGTTCCTTTACTTATTCTTTAACAGGCTCTTTTCTTGTTGTTCCCCTAGTTGTTTTCCACTCCTCAAGATAATTATCTTCACATGCTCCTTCGGGTTCGTTTCAATATTGCTAGGCAATGACCCTTGAGTTCTGTTAGCTACCATGTTGGCCAACTGTCCCATTTGTATTTCCAAGTTTTTAATGGCAGCTTGCTGGTTTTGAAAGTTTGCCTTAGTTTCACCCATGAAATCAGTAGTGGCCTTGGTGAGAGTTGCAACCAATTCTTTCAGGTTAGACTTCTTTTCTTGCTGTGGAAAACCAGGTGGTCCTCTATTCTGATAATTCTGTTGTTGCTGTTGATTTTTCCAGAAAAAATTTAGATGGTTCTTCCAGGCAGACGTGTAGGTATTTGAGTATGGATTGTTCTGTTGTCTTCCTTGGTTTGCCACATATTGCACTTGTTCTTGTACTGGCGGCATGAATGAGCTGTCAATCGGGCAATCTCAAGTAGCATGTTGCCCAGTACACATCTCACAGGTCTGCACACAAGTATTAACAGCATTAATAAACAAATGATCTAATTTTTTGAAAAGAGTGTCTACCTTTGCATTGAGTGCAGTAATAGCGTCTATCTCATGAACCCCAGCAGGTCTCCTCATCATGTTTCTCCCATTGGGCCATTGGTAATTGTTGTTGGCCATTTCCTCCAAAAGATCATAGGCCTCATCAAGCGACTTCCCCATCAATGAACCTCCAGCAGCAGCATCAATATTAATTCTGGTATGGTTGTTCAACCCATTGTAGAAGGTTTGCACAACCAACCATTTAGGCAGCTCATGGTGTGGACACCTCCTAAGCAAATCCTTGAACCTTTCCCAGGCTTCATATAATATCTCCATATTGAATTGCACGAAGGTTTGGATGTCAGTCCTCAACTTGGCAGTCTTAGCAGGTGGAAAAAATTTTGCCAAAAATTTTTGTGTTAAGTCATTCCAAGTGGTGATCGAGCCAGCAGGAAGAGACTGTAACCATGCTTTAGCTTTGTCTCTAAGTGAAAATGAAAACAATCTTAGCCGAATTGCATCATCTGACACTCCATTATGCTTAAGGGTATCACATATCTCCAAGAAGTTTACAATGTGCGCATTAGGGTCATCATTGGGCAATCCTCCAAACTGAACTGCTGTTTGGATCATTTGGATCAAAGCAGGCTTGATATCAAAGTTGTTTGCTTGCACAGGTGGTCTTGTGATGCTAGATGAAGCTCCATTCACAGTAAGCATGGCATAATCCCGTAGTGCCCTGGGGTTTGCCTCTCTAGCAACCTCATTATTTTCTACTAGGATTACTTCTCTCCTTGGATCTTCAGCCATTTCTGGATCTACTTTTGCCTCAGATTTCTTTCCTTCTCTGACTGCTTTAATGTTTTGTTTACAAGTGCGTTCAATTTCTTGACTTGAAATGGGGTTTGATTCAATTCTCACAAGTCGACCCGATTCTCTTTTCCAAGTTGTAATTTTGAAAGATTATTATCCCTTTTTCTTTTCTTTCTTTTTTTTTTAAGAGAAGAGAGAAGAGGAAAGAGAGAAAAAAGAGTTCTAGAGATGAGTCCTAAGGAGTCCTAAATCTAGAGATGAAAGAAAAGAGTATTTTAATTAAGTTTAAATTTTAATGGCAAACAAGTTAGCACAAAATAGACTTTCTATCCTAAGGTTAACCTAGATCTAGACAGCTCCTAACTGTTCCAAGATCGTCTTCAAGCACTCCAAGCCCAAAACTGACTAACTGTCTCGGCCAGATAAGTGTAAGATGTGGAAGGTCCCCTGTTTGTTGCTTTCCTTAGACACCAACTGAGTTGGCCAGATCAGACAACGGAATCAATTGAAAACCACCTTCTTAAACCACTTGCCTTAGACATCGAGCAATTAATCAATTCGAACCCGGTCTAACTTTAGGGCTTTCTTATCCTATTGAGCTCGAATATCCTAGGGCCAATGTTTAATTGATTTTAGATTAAGGTCTAGGTTATGCAGGATGAAGGATGTGGTTTTTGGACTAAGGAAGGGTGATCAAATCTCCATCTTATCTGATTAATGGGTTAAGTGCCCTTAAAGTTAATTATGGAGATGCAATGCAAAGAAACAAGATATCTAATCAAGTTTGATTTTTTTTTTTAATATTTTTGGTTATACTATATTAGTTAAGCGTTATGAAATGTCAGTGATTTTTTTTTTAAAATATCTAAGAAATAAAATATCTAGATTACTAGTAAAATCAACTATTCTTGATATTAAAGCACCAGTCTCCGGCAACGGTGCCAAAAACTTGTTAGCCTATTTCACAAGTGCACGAAATCGCTCAAGTAATATAATGATAAATAAGAGATCATTCCCATGAGAACTGAGTTTAATTACCAAAAATGAATACTAATTTTACTAATATCTAAACGATCGAAACTGAATGACAGTGAAAAATAAAATTAACTCTAAAGAACTCAATGAAAGCTGAATCAAAATTCGATTGATAAAGCACTAGGGTATATTTGATTTCACTTAGACCAATTATCAATTCCAACTATTTTGATTAATAATCCAAATTTAATTATTAATGCAAGGATAAATAATCTTAAATTATTTAATAATCTCTCTCGAGTCTTATTAAATATACTAATTAAAATCTATAATCTATCTTCCAATAGTAAAATAGATTTCAATTAGTTCAATAAGCACAGTGATTATTTTCAAGATCCTACAGGTCAAATCTTCTGCTTCTGCTCCAATTATTATTCTGATGATGTTTGTTATTAACTCTAATTTATAATCTTCCTTCTCAGTACCAATTATAAATCAAAATCAATCAAGTATCAAAGATAATAATACTTAAAAGCATTAAGTGCAAATAACAAATAATTGCATTAACAAAGAAAATTAATACAAGACTCTGGAATTGAAATTAAATCCAAGCTACATCAGGTATCCTAGCTAAAAATTTAGCTTTTCATCATATCAAAATCAAACTCAAGTTTACTTGAATAAAACTCCAAAATTATCCTAATAATGAGTTTTAGAAAATAAATTCAAAGTAAACAAGAGAAAGAATTAAAAATTCTGAAGAAATTGCAGAGCCGAATGAATCCTCTCTTCAAATCTTTCAGATACTCTAAACTCTCCTTGCTTGATTTCTAGCTTTCAAAGATGATTCTCCTCTCCCTTTTGCTGGTATTTTTCGATCCTTAAATAGGGCTGGGGCTAGGGTTAAGGTGGTATTTTTTCCATGATTTTATTCTATATATCATTCTTTCTATTTGGTATAGAATCTCTCCTTCTTTGGATAGGCTTTAAGCAACCACCAGCCATCTACTCCTTATACTGCCCAAATTTTTTGATTTTATTATGATTTCCACAGTAAAAGAAGGAAAGGAGGTATGGTTAATTAGAGAAGAAGAATTTCTTCCTTCCTGGGTCCACAAAATCTGCAAAACAAAGTAAGGTTTCGGCTGCCCAAATCAAGTTTTCCAAGAATTGGTTCCAATTCTTTCTAAGTTTGCTCCTCATACAGAATTAGTTTGGACTCTGATTTTCTTTTATTTAATTCTTTCCAAGATAGCTCTTTGCCATCCAAAATTGGTTGCCATATCAGATCTTTGTGCCAAGAAACACTAAGAAGAATCTGGGTGTATCGGGTGTTTCTTGTTGTGTCCAACATTGTTACCAACTTCAACCTACTGTAGCCACCTCATCTGGAATTCAAATTTAATTCTATAAATTATGTTCCTTTTTTACTTCTCTCAAAATTCTGTAGGATCTAATCTTGCTCAATTTAGAGTCCTGTAGCTTGCCTTTTAGGGGTCCTCACACTAAAATATTCAGAATTTAGATTGGTTGACTAGATAGGAGAGATTAACTACTTGATTTATTTTCTGGACCTCTAGTTTTTTTTCTGGCTGATGATGCCAAAAAGAATAAGGTGTGGGGTCCATTGATATCTTGATTTGGTTATTCTGCTTTGAGGTGGACTCTGATTTTGATGCAAGACCTGATGACTCCGGATGACAAACCCTGCTGAATCGGACTCAATCAATTTCACTTAATTTGACCTTTAAAATATGGTTAAGCCCAATTAGGTGTAACCTGGCTCAATTACCTGTAATTGATATAAAACATATCAGGTTCTTACATTTATTTAGTTAATTATTATACCAATTTCATCAAAATCATTAAAAACTAATAATAATAATTACTATAAAAATACAATACATCATCGGACAATCCCGACCCTTGCTATCTAAGTAAGAACACTTATTTTTTCGGTACAAACCAACTCTCAACACTCTAATTTCAGGTTCGGATCAACCTATCCGAGTTTTAAAATCTTCCAAAACTCAAAATTCAAAATATAATATGAGAAAAAATAAGGTACAAAAATTTCAGCATAATATCCCCTTAGATGAACACAATAAATATAATAGAAATATAATACTTAAAGAAA
>NC_026003.2:9211510-9251738 GCF_000442705.2 Elaeis guineensis | reverse complement strand
TGGACTCATGATCAGAGAATCCTGATTCTCGATCCTAGAGTCCCAGACATGTAGGACTCATAGTCTATGAGCATTAGGACTCTTCATCAGCCATCAGATCAGATAGAAACCTCTAATGTGTGTGACCCATAGGTTCGAACCTAAGCCGGTAGCACAGGAACCAATTCCTGTACTAATCGAAGTGACCATCTAGCAATGGTACCCCGATGA
Source organism: Elaeis guineensis (assembly GCF_000442705.2). Classification (NCBI taxonomy): domain Eukaryota; kingdom Viridiplantae; phylum Streptophyta; class Magnoliopsida; order Arecales; family Arecaceae; genus Elaeis; species Elaeis guineensis. The sequence continues at coordinate 9,251,528 of NC_026003.2, read as the reverse complement.
CCGGATAGGTCGAATAGTCGCAATCGCAACACTCAGAACCTACGTGAATATGGTTACTGTAATAATCATCCTTTTGACCTCTGTGTTTAGGACGACTCAGGGTTAAACTGTCAACCCTGATTAGATCATCCGAATCGTGCTCAACTCAAACAGTCCTGTGACTCCTCAAAAGACTACCTTGGCCAAGATTTTACTAAATTGAAACACGACTGTACACAGCTCCTAAAACTGGAGTGGTCAATCCCATCTTGACACACGCACCGATAAGTCAAGTACTTGACTACACCAACAGCCTTCCGTCACTGAATTAGAAATTCAGGTAGTCCAGTGCCTAAGTGCAGTGAGTTGCTTGCAAGTCACTGTGGTGGTCTCAGGTCGGAGGGACATTTATACTCATATTCCATCGGAGCAAATCTTGACAGCAGAAATAGCTCCGGAGTCGGTCATGTTCAGTGCAGATATACCCTTACATCTCACCTGTATGCCATACCAGTGTCTCCACACTCATTGGTTTAGAGGACAACCAACCTATATGGCACACAATGACCTATGCTTGATAAATATTGTCGTCCTTGGTAACAACGTATCATTTGATCGCGAACAGATTTAAGGACTAAACGACAAATCCTCCTTTGTCGAGTCTAAATAGTCCTAAAGACTTCACCACAACATAGGAGTTCATTAGAAGATGAAACATTTTGTGATGAAAAATATCAAAATAATTTTTATTAATTCATAATCATGTACATAATAAAATGAGCACAACCGTCAACAGGCTGACGATTGACTTTGGGACACTATTCCCAACACGATGGCCTGGCGATCAATCCAATCCAAGTATTTGCTAATCGGATCATCTAATCTAATCACATATCATACATGCTTGAATTTAGATTTAATTAGATCTAATCACAACCTTAGATCATATTTAAATCAGATCAAAATATATATGTAATATATAAATCAGATTTTATCAAAGAATCAGAACAAACTAGGATAATCTTTTCACTGTAATGGATAAATCCTACAGCAGGGCAATCTTATTTTAGTTTGTGCGATCTATCATTAATTAAATTTAAATCTAAGATATTCACTATTAGATTTAAATAAAATTTAATTTCAGATCTAATATGCACATATAACAAGTCATCATGAATCTAGGCTCCGATATCACTATTGAAAAATGTAGGCCACTATATGCATGTATTTTAAAATTTTTTTAAATAAATTATAGTAAAAAATAACTAGATTAATCATATTAATCTAATATACATATGATCTAATCATCAAATCAATCTACTCTAAGATCTATGACATGATATGTTGTAAATAAAATCTGAAAAATCAAGAGATAAAATCTGCATGCATGGATGTAAGTAGTTAGATCAAATCTATATATAATTTGAGTTCATAACTCAATACTGAATGTGGATTGATGATCATCATTGCTGAGAGATATGGTAAAGAAGATTTTCATTGGTTGCTTACAACTGTACATATGTTCGGCCTCTATGAAAATCCACTCAAAGCTCCAATCTGATCGTCTCCTCGGGAGTACTAGCTCGCACAAAGACCATCTTGTCGACTGATCTAAATCTTTTATTCAAATCTCTTGAATCTTTTTAGAGGTTGAAGAAGGATTTCTGGAGGAGATGATGATAAAAAAGAAGTATGGAGAGGAGACGCTCTTCTCTCTTCTTTTTTTCTCTTCCCAAACACTTAGGAACAAACCCTAGAATTCTAGGTTTTTCCCTCACCCAAAGAGGAGAGGACTCTCCTCTATTTTTCATGTGAAGACCACTTTCTCTTCTCTCTTACACACACACAAAGAGAATAAAACCCTTTTATTTGGCATCCAGTTGTTAGGGTTAGAAGAGTCCAACAATGTTTGGACTTTACATGAGTTGTCGCTCCTTCTTTCAATTCCATGCTAAAAATAAATATTGGATGCCCCAACCAAATATTTTTATGGTAAATCAGATCTCCATTTGATTTTCCCCACCAAAAATTCCTCTCAAAATTGTTGGGAATAGTATCCCAAAGCCAATCGTCAGCCTGTTGATGGTTGTGCTCCTTTTGTATTAGTACATGAATTATAAATAAATAAAAATTATTTTGATATCTTTCATCACAAATGTTTCATCTTCTAATGAACTCCTGTGTTGTGGTGAAGTCCTTAGGAGTATTTAGACTCGATAAAAGAGGATTTGTCGTTAGTCCTTAAACATGTTCCGACCAAATGATACGTTGTTACCAAGGACGACAACGTTTATCGAGCATAGGTCGTTGTGTGCCATAGGGTTGGTTATCCTCATAACCAAAGAGTGTGGAGACACTGGTATGGCATACAGATGAGATGTAATGGTACATCTGCACTGAACGTGACCAACTCCGGAGCTATTCTGCTGTCAAGATTTGCTTCGATGGGATATGGGTATAAATGTCCTCCGACCTGAGACCGTCACGGTGACTTGCAAGCAACTCACTGCACTTAGGCACTGGACTACCTGAATTTCTAATTCAATGACGGAAGGCTGCTAGGTGTAGTCAAGTACTTGACTTGTCAGTGCGTGTGTCAAGATGGATTGACCACTCTAGTTTAGGAGCTGTGTACAGTCGTGTTTCAATTTAGCAAAACCTTGACCAGGGTAGTCCTAGTGAGGAGTCACAGGACTAATTGAGTTGAGCACGATTCGGATGATATCATCGGGTTGACAGTTTAACCTTGAGTCGTCTAAACACAGGGGTCAAAAGGATGAATTATACGGTAACCATATTAACGTAGGTTCTGAATGTTGCGATTATGATTATTCGACCTATCCGATCATCGGGTACCATTGCTAGATGGTCACTTTGATTAGTACAGGAATTGGTTCCTGTGCTACCGGCTTAGGTTCGAACCTGCGGGGTCACACACATTAGTGGTTCCTTCTGATCAGATGGCTGATTATGAGTCTTATGTGTCTGAGACTCTATGATTGAGAATTAAGATTCTCTGATCATGAGTTCCACACATTTTGGGTACAGGATCAAAATTTTAAATTTAAATTTTGAATTTGAAATTTGAACTCTTTGATCAGGGTTTCATATCGATGGTCTTTGATGCCTGATTGCCCATCGGATTTGGACTCAATATTTATGAGAGGTTTAATTAGTGATTTCATCACTAATTAACTCAATTTGATTGAGTAATTATTTTTGGATCAAGTCCAATTGAATTGGATTCAGTTTGGATTGACCCGATTATGTTAAATGTTGACCTAATCGCTAAGGTGGTTTAGTCCCTGATTTGATCAGGGGTTAGGTTTAGTTAATTCCTGATTTGATTAAAATTTTATTGAGCCTAATTAAGCCTAATTAAGTTGGATTTAATTTATTCTAATTGTGCTTAACCTATTTAGATTAGGTGGCTCAATTAGGTTCAAACCACCTTGACTTTTCTCCCTGCCCACCTCACTTCTTCTGTGGATATTTAAATTCATGAGAAGCAACTTCTCGTGAATTTTCTCCACGCAGAAGCCATCCCACACCACCCTTGTGCGCCAAATATCTAGATAAAATAAGTTGGTTGGCCACTCAATTTCAGTGGGAGGATTGAAATTGGCTGGATGATTTCTTCTCTACTATTCTTTAATAAAATCCTCAAAATTATTAGGTCCCTAAAATGATTAAGTTATAATGATAACTAAGTCATAGCCTCCCATTAAGTGAGTGATAATGAGTCCATTAGTTCAATGATCATTGGAGGCCCAAAGGCCTGGTGCTCATTGGCTAATGGAATTATTATTCATAATATGATAATTTGATTGAGTCTTTCTGATGGTGGTTAGGTTGGCCGGCCAAAGTCGGGCCTGATCATTTATTGGTCCGATTCACTAAATTAAGTCATGTTAATGGTTGGACCTAACCAGATCTTTTCAGTGGAGGCCAAAGCCTACTGATTAGGTTCTGGGGCAAAATCAATTACTAGAAGTTGTTTAGAGAAACAACTGGTTAAGAACCTACCCATAGATGCACATGGGTTGACCAACCAAAGTTGGGCTCGTGTGTAGTCTGTGTGGATTCTAGTACCCATTAAGGAATTAAAGTAATTCCTCGAATTGGAGGATGAGGCTACCAGTTCGTAAAAATATTGGAAAAACTTTAGACTAAAGTCCAAGTCTTTAGTATTAATTTATGTACTAATAGAGGTCTCGTTTTCTTTAAGCAGCTATGGCCACTACCCTGTCGCTCCGGTCATTATTAGATAATGACAAGCTCATGGGACCCAATTTCGATAGCTGGTATCGAAAATTGAAAATCGTCCTTGAGCATGAGCGGATCCTTTATGTAGTAACGGATCCAGCACCTGAGGAGCCAGCTCCGAACGCTAGTAAGGCGATCCGAGACACTTACTTGAAGTGGCTCAATGACCGCACCACCGTTCGATGTATTATGCTGGCAGCAATGAATGACGAGTTCAGCCGAAGGTTTGAGAACGCCCAGCCACAGGAGATGCTTCAAATGTTGAACGACTCCTTTGGCACGCCTGACGACGTTGAAAGGCACAAAACTAGTTGTGCCATTTTCAATGCTCGGATGAGGGATGGGGCCTCAGTCACTGATCATGTACTGTACATGATCGAGATGATTGAGCGCCTAAGCAAATTGGGCTTTCCTCTGCACGAGCAGCTCGGTAAGGATGCGATCCTTAATTCCTTGCCCAAGTCCTTCCTCCCATTCCTTACTCATTTTCGAATGACAAAGCCTGCAGTAAACTACCACGGATTGTTGGGGTTGCTGCAGAACTTTGAGAAGGATCACCAACTCCATAAGGAGTCGGTGAATGTAGTGGGAGGGTCTTCTTCTCGTCGTCAACCCTTTGGGAAGGGGAAGAAGAACAAGAAGAAGAAAAATAAGAAGGTGCAATCTCATGCTGAGACAGTAGCACAGAAGTCAGACCAAGAAGCGCAAGCACGACCAGAGACCAGGCGGAGTGCTTCTTTGCAAGAAGCAGGGGCATTGGAAGAGGAACTGTCCTCAATACATTGCCTCCCTGGACCGAACAGGGCCAAAGAAGAAGCAAGGTAATTATATGATAACTCCTTGCAACTTTTCGATTTGGTGATACTACTGCCTGGTATTGGATACCGGAAGCCCTTATCATATTTGTAATTCGATGCAGGGTCTGCAGGTCAGTAGGAGATTTGATGAAGGCGAGAGGTTCTGAACGTTGGAGATGGAAGCAAAGTTCCAGTTCTAGCTTTAGGAATCATGAGTCTTGTAATCAATTCTCATAATGTAATTCTGAGTGAATGTCACTATTGTCCAAGTTTTTTATTAAATATTATTTCTGTAGGCCTTTTGACCATGTACGGTTATGATTTTTTAATAAAAAGAAAATATTTGCAATATCATTTTGAATGGTGTTACAATATTTGTTGGATAATTAAATAATAAAATTTACTTACTATCACAGCCTGTTAATGTGGTTCAAAACTTCGATAAACGCTCTAGAATAGATAATGTGCCAGAAGTCTACCTTTGGCACTGTAGGCTAGGTCATATCAATAAGAACAGGATAAACAGGTTGGCTCAAGAAGAAATTTTGAAGTTAGTGATTGTGAATCACTTCCAACCTGTGAGTCCTGTCTTCTTGGGAAGATGACCAAGTCACCTTTTACTGAAAAAGGTGAGCGAGCCAGTGAACTCTTAAGTCTGGTACATTCTGATGTATGTGGACCCATGAGCTCAAGTGCAAGAGGTAGATTTTTCTACTTCATAACCTTCACAGACGACCTATCTAGGTATGGGTATGTCTATTTAATGAAGCATAAGTCGGAATCATTTGAAATGTTCAAACTATTTCGAAATGAGGTAGAAAAACAAACTGAAAAGTGTATTAAAACTCTTCGATCTGATCGAGGAGGTGAATACATTTCCAATGAGTTTCTGACGTATCTAGGGGAGAATGAAATTCTCTCTCAGTGGACTCCTCCTGGAACATTACAGCATAATGGTGTGTCTGAAAGGAGGAATCGGATCCTGTTAGACATGGTTCGATCCATGATGGGGTTTGCTGGTCTGCCGATCTTCCTCTGGGATATGCGCTCGAATCGGCTTGTTACCTTCTAAATAGAGTTCCGAGTAAGTCTGTAGCCAAAACGCCATATGAGATATGGATAGGACGTAAGCTAGTACTCTCGCACCTTAGGGTTAGGGGTGTCCGGCTTATGTTAAACGTTTAATTACAGACAAGCTTGGACCTAGGTCTGACAAGTGTAATTTTATAGGGTACCCAAAAGAGACCAAAGGGTATTATTTCTACCTTGCGGATGAGCAAAAGATGTTTGTCAGCCTTAAGGCAATTTTTTTTAAAAAGAGTTCCTTAGTGAAAAAATTGTTGCCTCTAAGGTCGAACTTGACGAAGTTCGACAGGTGAAAAAACCGACACATGTTACTGAACCTGAACCGGATTTGATTAGATCAGATCCGGAGCCCATTGATTATGCACCCTTAAGGCGGTCTGGTAGAGTACCACATCAACCGGACAGATACTATGGTTTCATGGTCCGGGATGGTGATCCTGTCGAACTTGATAAAAACGATGAGGATCCGATCACCTACATGGATACAATGCAGAGACCTGACTCTGAGAAATGGCTAGAGGCCATGAAATCCGAAATGGAGTCCATGAAGGTCAACGATGTGTGGACATTGGTTGACTCACCCGAAGGAGTAAAATCCATAGGGTGTAAGTGGGTCTTCAAAAGGAAGAGGAGGGCAGACGGAAAGGTGGAGACCTATAAAGCCTGTCTGGTTGCCAAGGGATATCGTCAACGTTATGGTATAGACTATGACGAGACGTTTTCTCCTGTGGCAATGCTCAAATCCATTCGGATTATGCTTGCGATAGCTGTCCATCTGGACTATGAAATCTGGCAGATGGATGTGAAGACAGCTTTCCTAAACGGAGAGCTGGACGAAGAGGTGTATATGATACAACCTGAAGGGTTCACATCCACAGATGAGTCTAAGGTGTGCAAGCTACAGAGGTCCATTTATGGACTTAAGCAGGCATCTCGGAGTTGGAACATACGTTTTGATAGGACGATCAAAACGTATGCTTCGTTAAGAATGGAGAAGAGCCCTGCATTTATAAGTGGGCTAATGGTCCAGTAGTAGTATTTCTTGTATTGTATGTAGATGACATTCTCTTAATCGAGAATGATGTCCCTGCATTACAGGGAATAAAGATTTGGCTATCGTCACAGTTCTCCATGAAGGATCTGGGAGAAGCTTCCTACATCCTAGGGATGAGAATCTATAGGGATAGATCCAAAAAGTTGCTTGGCTTATCCCAGTCCACGTACATTGATACTATGCTGAAAAGGTTCAGCATGAAAAATTCCAAGAAAGGCTATCTACCGATAGGCCATGGAATTTCTCTCTCGAAGAGGGATTGTCCGACAACACCTCAAGAGAGAGAGCGTATGGGTAGGATTCCATATGCTTCGACAGTGGGATCTATCATGTACGTCATGATATGTACACGACCAGATGTGGCATACTCACTAGGGGTAGTGAGTAGATACCAATCTGATCCAGGAGAGAATCACTGGAAGGTTGTTAAAACCATCCTGAAGTATTTAAGAAATACTAAGGACCAGTGGCTTATATATGGTGAATCGGACTTGAGACTTATAGGGTTTACAGACTCTAGTTTTCAGTCTGATCGCGATGATAGCAAGAGTGTGTCAGGATTTATTTTTACCCTTTATGGTGGGGCTGTCTGCTGGAAGAGTTCCAAGCAGCACACTGTGGCTGATTCAGTATGCGAGGTAGAGTATATTGTTGCATCAGATGCTGCCAAAGAAGCGGTGTGGCTGAGAAAATTCATCACCAAGCTCGGAGTAGCACCCTCCCTTGTTGGTCCAGTTCTGCTCTACTGCGACAGCTCTGGAGCCATTGCTCAGGCGAAGGAACCAAAGGCACACCAGCGGACGAAGCATATTCTGCGCCGCTACCATCTCATCCGGGAGATCGTGGATCGAGGTGACGTCGACCTTCAGAAGATTGACGGAAAGGAGAACTTGGCCGACCCATTCACTAAAGCCATTACGGTGAAGGAGTTCAACGACTACAAGTCGAAGATGGGTATTAGATACTGCACCGATAGGCTTTAGGACAAGTGGAAGATTGTTGGGAATAGTATCCCAAAGTCAATCGTCAGTCTGTTGACGGTTGTGCTCTTTTTGTATTAGTACATGAATTATAAATAAATAAAAATTATTTTGATATTTTTTCATCACAAATGTTTCATCTTCTAATGAACTCCTGTGTTGTGGTGAAGTCCTTAGGATTATTTAGACTCGACAAAGGAAGATTTGTCGCTTAGTCTTTAAACATGTTCGCGACCAAATGATACGTTGTTACCAAGGACGACAACATTTATCGAGCATAGGTCGTTGTGTGCCATATGGGTTGGTTGTCCTCATAACCAATGAGTGTGGAGACACTGGTATGGCATACAGGTGAGATGTAATGGTACATCTGCACTGAACGTGACCAACTCCGGAGCAATTTCTACTGTTAAGATTTGCTCCGATGGGATATGGATATAAATATCCCTCCGACCTGAGACCGTCACGGTGACTTGCAAGCAACTCACTGCACTTAGGCACTGGACTACCTGAATTTCTAATTCAATGACGGAAGGCTGTTGGGTGTAGTCAAGTACTTGACTTGTCGGTGCGTGTGTCAAGATGGGATTGACCACTCCAGTTTAGGAGCTGTGTACAGTCGTGTTTCAATTTAGCAAAATCTTGACCAGGGTAGTCATACTGAGGAGTCACAGGACTAATTGAGTTGAGCACGATTCGGATGATATCATCAGGGTTGACAGTTTAACCCGGAGTCATCCTAAACACAGAGGTCAAAAGGGATGAATTATACGGTAACCATATTCACGTAGGTTCTGAATATTGCGATTGCGATTATTCGACCTATCCGATCGTCGGGTACCATTGCTAGATGGTCACTTCGATTAGTACAGGAATTGGTTCCTGTGCTACCGACTTAGGTTCGAACCTACGGGGTCACACACATTAGTGGTTCCTTTCTGATCAGATGGCTGATTATGAGTCTTATGTGTCTGAGACTCTATGATTGAGAATTAGGATTCTCTGATCATGAGTTCCACACATTTTGGATACCGGGGTCAAAATTTTGAATTTTAAATTTTGAATTTAAAATTTGAACTCTTTGATCAGGGTTTCATATCGATGGTCTCTGATGCCTGATTGCCCATCGGATTTGGACTCAATATTTATGAGAGGTTTAATTAGTGATTTGATTGCTAATAACTTAATTTGATTGAGTAATTATTTTTGGATCAAGTCCAATTGAATTGGATTCAGTTTGGATTGACCCGATTAGGTTAAATGTTGACCTAATCGCTAAGGTGGTTTAGTCTCTGATTTGATCAGGGGTTAGGTTTAGTTAATTTCTGATTTGATTAGGATTTTATTGAGCCTAATTAAGCCTAATTAAGTTGGATTTAATTTATTCTAATTGTGCTTAACCTATTTAGATTAGGTTGGCTCAATTAGGTTCAAACCACCTTGACTTTTCTCCCTGCGCCACCTCACTTCTTCTGTGCATATTTAAATTCACGAGAAGCAACTTCTCATGAATTTTCTCCATGCAGAAGCTATCCCACACCCACCCTTGTGCGCCAAATATCTGGATAAAAATAAGTTGGTTGGCTATTTAAATTCAAAAGAAAGTTTGAATTTGAATGAGCAACCAACTAATCCATGCGCCATGGTCTTATCTTGTGCGCCCCATATTTTACACGAGAAAATATTTCTCGTGTAAACTCTCCATGCACAAATCAACTCACGCCCCTTCTCTTCTCATGCACAAGTGGATAGGGATGAGTTGATTTTGCATTTAAATTCAAATTTGATTTGAATTCAAATGTGCAACCACTTATCTTTATCCTCTCACGCAGATAAGACACGTTCGATGATGTTTTAAAAAGAAGAGAAAGGTGGGACGTGCGTAGAAATTTTAGGAGAGAAATTTTGGGGTGTGAGGAAAGTTTGTGCGTAAGGTGAAGGTCCAAAACCTTTCGAGATAAAAAGAAAGAAAAGAAAGAAAATTGAGCACAGGGTTTCTAGTGTGTACCCTAGGGTTTCTACCTAGGGTTTGGGAAGTGAGATTGGTGTGCCACGAGTGTCGTGAGTCCACCAAATTTTAGGAAGAGATCCATCAGCCTCTCAAGCAACCATGCAAATGATCCGAAGCATCCGAAGAGTCGGCACACATTGATCGAAGGAGTTCGATCAACATCTGCCATCAAAAGGGTTAAATCACGAACTAGCATTCGTAAGGAGCTGATCAGACGGGGCTTCGTGTGGACGATCCGCAGAGGCCAGATATTTGTGTGGTTACGACGTGATGATCAGAGCCCCCCGACGGTGATCAGATTACGGTGATCGACTATCCGCAAAAGGTGATGTGTTCTGAACATAGTACTGTAAAAGGTTTACTGATTCAAATTTGAATTTTAAATTTAAATGCATGCTGTTGTATCATATTTAGATCCTAGTGTAGGGTGAATTAGTATTAATTAATGAGATTAATTAATAATTCCACTGTAAAATAGTAATTTTGAAAAAGATTTAAAATTACCATTTTGCCTCTGCACTAAATTTTCGCTACAGTTGTGCCATCTTCAACGCCAAAATATGGGATGGTGCCTCTGTCACTGATTATGTATTGTACATGATCGAGCTGATGGAGCATTTGAGTAAGCTCGACTTTTTCTTGCATGAGCAGCTTGGGAAAGATGCAATACTGAACTCGCTGCCTAAGTCTTATCTCCCATTCCTCACTCATTATAGAATGACAAAGCCTGAAGTAAACTGCCACGGGTTACTGGGGTTGCTTCAGAACTTTGAGGAGGATCATCAACTCCACAAGGAGTCGGTGAATTTAGTGAGAGGTTCATCTTCTGGTTTTCGACCTTTTGAGAAAGGGAAGAAGAACAAAAAGTAGAAAGTGAAGAAGGTGCAAGTTCAGACTGCGACATCAGTGTAGGGCCAGACCAGAAAGATCAAGCCCGATAAGAGTCAAACTGAATGCTTCTTTTGCAAGAAGTGAGGGCACTGGAAGAGGAACTGTCCTCAGTACATTGCCTCCCTGGATCCGAACAGATAGAGAAAGAAGCAAGATGTTGTTGCTGGATAAGGTATTTATATAATAACTCCTTGTAATTTCTCTGTTTGTGATATAACTGACTGGATATTGAATATCGATAGCCCTTATCATATTTGCAATTCGTTGCAGGGGTTGCAAGTCAGTAGGAGATTCGAGCAAGATGAGAGGTTCCTGAATATTGGAGATAGAAGATAAGTTCTAGTTCTAGCATTAAAAATCTTGAAACTTGTATTTGAGTCCCATACTGTTGTTTTTAATGATTGTTATTTCTGTCTCAGTTTTTTTTTTAAATGTTATTTCTGTAGGCCTTTTGGTCAAAAATAATTATGAAATTTCAATAAAAAAATAAGTTTGTAATATCATTATGAATGGTGTTACTATTTTTTATGGATATTTGAACAATAGTGTGTATATGTTATCACAACCTGTTAACGTAGTCTATTCTACTGGCAAGCACCCTAGATTAGATAGTGTATCAGATATCTACTTATGGCACTGTAGACTAGGTCATATAAAAAAGAATAGGATAAACAGGTTGACTCAAGAGGGAATCTTCGAAGTCAGTGATTGTAAATCACTTCCAACCTGTGAGTCATGTCTTCTTGGTAAAATGACCAAGTCATCTTTTACTGAAAAAGGTGAGAGAGCTACTGAGCTCTTGGGCCTAGTACATACTGATGTATGCGGGCCCATGAGCACAAGTGCTAGAGGTGGATATTTCTACTTCATCAGTTTCACAGATGATCTATCCAAATATGGATATGTTTATCTGATAAAACATAAGTCAAATTCATTTGAAATATTCAAACGATTCCAAAGTGAAGCAGAAAAATAAACTGGGAAGAGTATTAAAACTCTTCGGTCTGATCGAGGAGGAGAATACTTTTTTGGTGAGTTTCTCACATATCTAGGATAGAATGAGATTCTCTCCAATAGACTCCTCCAGGAATACCACAGCATAATGGTATGTCTGAAAGGAGAAATCGGACTCTGATAGACATGGTCCAATCCATGATGGGTTTTGTCAGCTTATCAATATCCTTCTGGGAATATGCACTCGAATCAGCCTGTTATCTGTTAAATAGGATTCTAAGTAAGTCTGTAATTAAGACTCCATACGAGATATGGACAGGACGTAAGCCAGTACTTTCACACCTTAGGGTCTGGGGGTGCCCGACTTATATCAAACAGTTAGTTACAAATAAACTTAGACCTAGGTCTGACAAATGTACATTCATAGGGTACCCCAAAGAGATCAAAAGATATTTTTTCTACCATGCTGATGAACAAATAATGTTCGTCAACCTTAAGGCAAATTTTTTAGAAAAGAAGTTCCTTGGTGAAGAAATCGTTGCCTCTAAGGTTGAACTTGATGAAATTCAACAGGTAGAAGGATCGACACCAATAGCTGAACCTGAGTCAGATTTGATTAGATCATATCTGGAGCTCAATGTACCTGCACCATTAAGACGATCCAGTAGAATACCGCGTCAGTCGGACAGATACTATGATTTCTTGATCCGGAACGGTGATCCCATCGAACTCGATGAGAATGATGAGGATCCGATCATCTATATGGATGCAATGCAGAGATCTGATTCTAAAAAATGGCTTGAAGTCATGAAATCCGAAATGGAGTCCATGAAGGTCAACGATGTATGGACATTGATTGACCCATCTGAAGGGGTTAAACCCATTGGGTGTAAATGGGTCTTCAAAAGGAAGAGGGATGCAGATGAAAAGGTGGAGACCTATAAAGCCCATCTGGTTGCTAAGGGGTATCGTCAATATTATGGTAATATTGTGATCTCTATCAACAATATCATTGAAACTTCTTTCAATGGATTGGAACATTTCTAATTCAGTCAATTTAAAAATTATTAATTATCTAAATAATTCTTAATTGATCTCATAATCTATTGGTGAGATCTAGCAGTATATAGTGGCAATCTAGCAGAACTGAATAGATGAACCTCTAGATGTGGTTATCGTATGATCTAGTTCTTCTATCGTGAGTCCCGATAAGATTGAGGTTATGGATAACTTATCGATCTGATCTTATTATATGCAAGATTTAATCAATTTAAGTTTTTAGTAAAACCTTATGGAAATTACTTTTCATCATTCACACTTACCATGGTCATGAACTTTCAAACTCAGTTTTGTGATCCACATAGGACTTCTCTTTTTTCTATCAAGATCGACAAATCCCATCTAAATACACATCCTATTCCTACAATAAATCTACTGCAGCCAATATATACCTCAAAGCTCCATATGGTTAGGATTGAGTTATGGTATAGTCAAACTACAGTAATCTCATTGTGAATAGTCGAGGCATCGTAGGTCTGAAAATTATTCATACTACTGTAGCATTGAGTATGTCACTGATGAGAAGTTAGATATCTAAATAACTACTCATGTTGGTCATGCTCGGTACTCTTGTTCTCTAACAAGTACCTGTAATCTCGCTTAGTATCTCCACACCGTAGATTCAAGATTTATCTACATCTAAAGGAAGCGATCTATACACCAATTTATCCAGATCTATCACCATCTTCATGATGATCCTTCGATCGCAAGCAATTTATGAATTAACCATCAATAATACATGTCTTAAATTCTCAACTCTTGAGAATATGTGTCATCATCTTATTAATTTATTGGACAATTTATAGACACATCACATAATATGAATAGAAAAATAATCTAAATTTTATTTCATTAATAAGTCAAAATTATAAATTATGCCCTTAAAAAGATTACATGTATTGGTCTAATTGGTTTCTAGGACATACATGTAATAGCTTGGGGGGTCGGCTTCGGGTGGTGCTGCTGCTACTTTGTCATATACTAAAGCCATTGCATGGCACCAGTTAGAACCTAGATCTGCTAAGCCAAGGCATCAAGGGGTTGTGGGTCCATCGTGCTACGATGGACCCTTGAGCGGTGTTTCTCTGGCTGCAATGGATAGACTGTCGATGAGAGGGGGTCGAGTTGTGTGCTCTCATCTGTACCATTTTTTTTTTCTCTTGAGATGGGCTTGACCCTTCCTTCGGTGTTAATTCTGTTGCAGCAAGTCTTCGGTTGCTGATGAAGTGTTTGGAGTTGGATGCTTTTCAGAAATCAAGATGCTAGACAGAACCTACAAGAGAAGTCAACACTCGTCGGTGTGTTTTTGATAGGGGACCCCTCGATGCTTAAGTTAGTCAGAGCCTTGAGAATGGTTGAGAAAAGAGTGAGCGTAGGAGGAGAGCAGTGGTCTGTTCTTTCTTTCTCCATTCGAGTTTACCTAAGCCTCCCCTTGATACCTTTTTACATAAAGGTTGAGCCGTAGGTGATTTAGCCAGAATCTTTAGGCTATTATGTCAATCTCGTCAAGACACCAGGCCATGTTCTGATAGACCGTTAGGATAGTGGTTAGGTAGTTGTAGATTTTGCCCATGCGGATCAAGGAGCCAGCAATCGATGGTCAATGCTGAGCTGAGGTCTTATGCCGATGCTCGTGTTTTGGACTTGACATCATCTCCTATCAACTTTTGAGAGCTCCATTCTCAATCCTCGGTGTGATCCGACCATAAGGGGTGGCACAACTCCAACCATGTGATAGGGAGGTCTTGGCCACGGGTCGGTCTACATCCGAGCTAGAGGTCGGGGAGGGCAGTGATGAGATGTTGGTCCATCCTGGCCAGCTGTCACCTCCTAGCATCTAAGGTAATTTTGCTGAGTCATCTGCGAGAGCCTAGTCATGTTCTAAAGGAAAAGAAAGTGTTATGGGTGATGGGCCACCTCCGCAACAACTTTTTTTATACCATGATACCATAATGGTTCCATGGTCACTAGGTGAGAACATGAAATTTGGGTTGTGCTATAATTAGTCAACTAAAAAATGACCTCCCCCCCCCACATCACCCCAACCCCCCTCCAATAAAAACACATTTCTCATGTTTAATATAGTGATCACTAAATAGTAACATATAGTTAATGATGAAATTTATATTTTAATGTAGCTGATTAAACATAGAGATATTTAGGTATTTATGATCATAGTTTTTCATTTTCATATAACAATCTTAGAATGGTATCTTGGCTATTATATATATGACAAATATATAGAATTCAAAATTTATTAGAATAATTAATGAACAAAAGGACAATCTTTTTTTAAATCAAAATTTTAATATTTTATAATGTGATCTCAAAATGGTTCCATGATTAGCATGTATGAAGACACATTTTGTACAGTATTATAACTAATGAAATAAAGAGTGACCTGCCAAAAAAAATATTTTCATTTTTGATAATATGGCCATCAAATGGTTTGTTTTTTTTTTTTTTTGCACATATGGGCAATCACACCACTCTGATGTGAGAGCAGTCCAAAAAATCATAGTACAAAAGATTTTATGAGACCAACGGGCAGCTCTCGCACTGTTGCCGAGCTCAGTCTCCAGAATGCTTCGCTACATATGATGTGACCCAATCTGCCTCACTGTTCGGCTCCCAATAGATATGCTATACCATCACTGTAGCAAAAAGGTAGAGAGTAGTCTATATGTTAGAGAGGAGCGAGTGGGCTCCCAGCTATCTCATGTTATCACGGATCCATCCAATGACAGTGGTAGAGTCTCTCTCAACAAAAATTCTCTCCGTTCATAGCTTCTGCCTGACAAAGATAATGTCTACCTAGGCGGTATGAAGCTCAGCATTTAGAACTAAAAGCTCAAAGAGATGGGAGCCCCCAACTGTCAACAACCTGACATCCAGACTCCGGATGACAAACTTCGCACCACCCCTCTCATCCTTGACACTGCCATCAAAATTTATCTTAAAAAATCCCAAAGAAGGGGGCTTCTAGGAAATGAAAATGACCCTTCAGATCGTTGCAGGGGCAACAATTGAGTCCTAGTGAACAAGGGCATCAAGGGACTGGCCAGCAGTATCGAAGTGACTGTACTCTACAGTCAAACAAATAGCTCTCTCCAGCACTTAGTGAGCAGGAACCATCTCACCCTCAAAGGTCAAGCTATTTGTGGAAAGCTAGATCTGATAGGCAATGTAAACTATCCTTCTCCCCAATGTGGAGTTCATCCTGTCAGCATACTCCATTGGATCACACTCAAAAAAGACTCTAGCCAAGGATCCCCGGTTATCTCCCATGATTGGCCGTCTGCCCTCCTCCGAATTAGCCTTGTCGTTGGATAATGCAGGATGGCATGCTCTGTCGACTCATCCTCCAACCCCACAGATCGGATACAAAACTAGCAGCTCCATATCTCTATCTTTGTGAAGCGTACACATCGGAAGCCGGTACCAAACATGCTTCTAGAGAAAGAGACTCTCTGAGATGGATGGGTGGTTTGCTAATTACCACATAGAAAAATATAAATTTTAAATTTTAACATGGATCATGAAGTAAAGAGTGATATGTGATCCAAGCTTCTTTATGGTAGCAATCTTAAAATCATTTTACACTTACTATAAAATGATTCTAAGGTTGCCACCATAAAGAAGCTTTGATTATGGTAGCAATCTTAGAATCATTTTATATTCACTATATTTATAATTAAGTATGTTGAAATACAAAATATAAATTTTAAAATAATTAATAAATTAATAAATTTTATTTTTGATTTTTAGTATCGTGATGTCAAAATGGTTATATAGAATATTTATAAAATTTTATTTTTCAAAATAAAATCCAAAAAAATTTAGATTTTGTTTAGATGAACTTTTAAAGTATCAGAAAATACTTTCTGGCTCTCAAAAAGTATTTTTGAGTGATACAACGATGTTTGATAAAAATATCAAAAATTTATTTTGATTTTATTAGAAAATTAAAAAAATTATTTAAAAAAATATATTTTAAATTTTTTTAAAAAATAATTTCTAATTAATATCAAAAAATTATTTTATTTTTTTAAAAATATTTTATTAATATAATTATCAAATAATAAATAAATTTTTATAAAAATTTAATTAAAAAAATTTAATTTTTTAAAAATTCTACTTCCAAAATCTTCAAAAGCTCTGTTCCCGAAAGCAATCCCAAACAGACCTCAGGCGGTGCTAGGTTACCCCCCCTACGCACTGGAGAGCTAAATAAATCTCGGATCCCCCTTCTTTCGCCTCATGGTCGAACGGAATGGCTTCCTCGTCTTCGTCTTCTTCTTCTTCTGCGTGTCAGGCTGCCTCCGGAGTGGAGAACTCTAAGCTCGAACTCGTGAAAAAGGTCTTCTTCGAAACTTTCTTCTTCTTGATCGCATCTCTCTTTGATTGTTCTTTTCTTGCCCGATTGGGGGCAGTTTTGTTATCACCGTGGAATGGAATACGCGGCGGCCATTGATGCTTCTCCTCCCTCTTCTTGTAGATACGAAGCCATGAGGTCGCGATCGCGGAATTGAACAGTCTTGCGCCCTCCCGAGTGAGTCTCTCCAAATCCCCATGGTCGTCTTCTTTCTTTCCTCGAATTCTCTCGAGAGATTTAGTAGCGATGATTCTTGAACGATGGGTTGAGGTGTCATGGATTAAACTATCAAGAAAACCCGAAAGACGGACCATCAAAAGGTAGAAATCTTTTTTATGGGAGCACTAGGGTTACTGAATCACCCTAGGGTTTTATGTCGGGATTCTGAGGTTATGGTATAGGTTTTAGCTGCGTCTGGGATGTTTAGAGATATGGTGAGCAATATTAAGTTTTACTTTGATGTCCACCTTATTTCTGATGATGATCCCCTTGTTATCCCGTTGCTTCCATCAACGGATGGTATACCTCTCGAGTTATTTCTGTTTCATATTCCTAAAAAGGTCGTTATTTTTGTTTTGAAAATATCATGAATCCTAAAATTTATCTTTTAGGTAATTTTCTGCATGGAGTGAAAAAAGATGCTATTGATATGTAAGATATTGTTGTTCAACATGTCGTCAGAATATGTAATCTGTAATCCATTATCATGGATGTTTGATAGATTTGAAATGATCTTGAATCAGTTAAAAGAAGCTTCAAATCTTCATGCAAATTGATTGTGTTAGGCAAATTGAGCTCAGTATTGCCAAGAAACAGTGACCTGTAAACCTATAGTAGCTTTATCTCACATCATCTCAGGTCAGTACCTCCAGGAGCTTATGAGAGTTGTCTAGCCTACCAAGCTATATGTACCCCCAATATAATTTTCCCCTTATTTCTCATGATCTAAAAGACAGATGTTTTTGCTGCATAACATTAACCTTTCTCAGGTCCTGAATTCATTAACAAGAAACATGTAAGTACCGATTTGTGTCGGCATATCTTTTCTTTGTACAAGAAATCAATCTTATGGTCTACCTTTCTAGTATGAAACATATAGTTCTTGTTGGATAATTTCTTTCCATTTCCCCCTCTACGCTAGCTGCATAAACTAACTCATCTGTTTTATTCCAGAACATATTGTTCATTCTTATGAATCACTTTTGTTGTTATAGGTTATTACAACTATTCCACAATTCAACCAACATCCTTCTTGTCTTAAGAAGTCAATGAATAGATTTGAACTTAATAAACCCCATATTCCTGTATTTTTATCTGTAATCGTTATCCATTGGATGTTGAACCTTAGCTTCATTTACTTTTTCTGACATCCTCTCTATTGCTTTAACATCTGTGGAAGACATTTTTTTAAAAAATCTCTCTGATGTATAATTTATATGTTCAAGCATTAGCTTCTAGTATTGGCAACAAGTATAGCAAGAATGTTACCCCAATTCCTTCTTTTATTATGTTTTCACTTCATAACACAAGAAACATGTTACACCTACAAGTCAAGGAATCAATCAAGCTCAATCAAATAGAGGCTATCAGGCTGCAAATGAGGAAATCAATTTAGTCAATCAAGGGCAGCAGATATTCAAGGTGTATACCGCAGAAGGAAAGTGGACTCAACCAAATAAGGAAGAATAATATCATGGGATTGCAATCATCTAAAATTTCGATGATTGGAGACTATAAATAGAACCAGAATATGAAGGACAGGAAACCCAGACTTTACCAAATAGCTTTGTTCGGCCTTTAGGCTTGGTCTGGAGATTTTTCTCTGGTGTTCTTGTCATTTTGTTTCTTGAAATCATAGTTGTACTGTTTCTTATTGATTCTATATATTCAAGGTGTAAGTGGACTCAACCAAATAAGGAAGAATAATATCATGGGATTGTAATCACCTAAAATTCTGATGACTGGAGACTATAAATAGAATCAGAATGTGAAGGACAGGAATCTAGACTTTACCAAATAGCTTTGTTCGATCTTTAGGCCTGGTCTGGAGACTATCTCCTGGTGTTCTTGTCATTCTGTTTCTTATTGATTCTATAAAAGATCCCATTCTTCCTTCAAAAATTGATCCGATACTGTCGGCTTTTATTTTTTTCTTGTTCATGCCATGAACCTGAATGAAGACCAGGGTTGAATTGTTGGAGAGAACGGTCGCAGCACTCGAGGCAAATTGGAGAATCAACATATTGAAATCTGCAAGGCAATGGATAGAAATTCGATGAGCATTTTGCATGCTTAAAGGCCACCATGGCCAGTCTTGCTACCTCTATTAAAAGCAAGACAATTGTTGCAGATGAACCTGACCCCATATCTCCCCTCTCGGTCTATACTCCCACTGCACCATCGAAGGTAACTGCCTCTAATTCCTCTGATTTCTCTTCTGATGCAACTTCTTTACCTCAAAAAATTGAAATTTTCATCTTCGACGGATCGGATCCAATCGGCTGTATCACAAGGGCAGAGAAATTTTTTGAGGTGAATCAGACAAAAGAAAATCAGAAAGTCACCCTCGTCATGATAAGCATGGAGGGTCACACCCTTCACTCTCGACCTTGGAGATCTCGATCGGGGCTATGGAGTTGGCTCGCCGCCTCGAGGCGGAATTGTGATTTGCCGACGGAGGCTCCGACAGTCACAACCGCCAGCAAAGTCGAGTGTTAGCTTCGCGCTGGCCCCGCGTGGTTGCCACCTCATCCGCAACCTCGAATTGGTCGTCACCCTCAATGCTGCACGCTACCAACCCAACGTATCTTGGGCCACCAACTTGAGCCGCAGACCGTAAGCCACCAGTGGCTGACCGAAGTGGCTACAAATCTCAGCCTGCTCTACCTCCTCGGCACTGGGGCACTAGGCGACTCAGCAATCAGGAATACACCAAGCTTCGCAATAAGGGCCTCTGCTTTTGTTGTCATCAGCCCTACTCGCCCTTGCATGAGTGCCCAAACGGAGAGCTTCGGACTTTGATTGCAGCAGCAGATGAGAGACATCATCAGCTTGGTCGATTTTGAGGCACTAGAAGCTGAGGGTGGGAACGACGGCCACATCTCCACAAGAGACCCAGCTTGGACGAATCGACTTGGATGGACAGAGATGATTTTCATTCTCAGTTTTCAGACTTCCGCCTTGAGGAGACAAGGCGAATTTCATCCGGTAGGCATAATTGTTACACCCACAAGTTTGGAAATCAATCAAGCTCAATCAAATAGAGGTTATCAGGCTGTAATTGAGAAATCAATTCAGTCAATCAAGGGCAGCAGATATTCGGGGTGTATACCCATAGAAGGAAAGTGGACTCAACCAAAAAAGGAAAACAATATCATGGATCGCAATCACCTAAAATTCCGACGACTAGAGACTATAAATAGAACCAAAACGTGAAGGACAGGGAACCCAGAGTTTACCAAATAGCTTTGTTCGGCCTTTAGGCTGGTCTGAAGATTTATCTCCTAGTGTTGTTATCATTCTGTTTCTTGAAACCATAGTTGTATTATTTCTTATTGATTCTATAAAAAATCCCGTTCTTCCTCCAACAAAACATTTCTTCACTTTTTTTTAATATATTAAAAAAACTTGAAATTGTTAACTAGAGTTCAAAATTGCAGTCTTTTTTGGCCATGCTACTATAATGCCCTCCCTTTTCTGACCTCATATATAATTCTGATTAAGGAAAATTATATGAGAACAATTAATATACAGCTATGCATGAACTTCTCCAATATACTGCTGGTATTTCTAGATATATTGGATATTTGGGTTTATATTGATTGAGAAATATGATCTATTCTGCAAAACATTGTCATGGACATAAGGGAGACCGAGGTAAAGAGGTATATAGGTTGAGCGATTGCTATCAGGATTTGTAAATTGACTAGACATCCACATTGTCATATTTGAATGGAACACCATTCACACACTTGATCGTGACATGCAAATAATCTTTGTGCATATTAGAAGAT
Source organism: Elaeis guineensis (assembly GCF_000442705.2). Classification (NCBI taxonomy): domain Eukaryota; kingdom Viridiplantae; phylum Streptophyta; class Magnoliopsida; order Arecales; family Arecaceae; genus Elaeis; species Elaeis guineensis. The sequence continues at coordinate 9,230,063 of NC_026003.2, read as the reverse complement.
AATAAATCATTGTGCTATTTTTATTTATCCACTGATTATCTGCTTTAATTGGCCCCATAAATAAAAGAACAAATGAAGCCAGATTGTACTGCAGATAAATCCACTTATATTAGTTACCAAAGGCTCTGTTTCTATGAGATGAGTTTTCATCCAGTATCATTGTATTGCATTTTGATTAACTGCCTTAACAAAGTTCCTCTTTTTTCCAAGTGATATTTTAGATCCATGAGTAAAGAGTTCCATATATATTCTTCAATTTCTATTTTATTTCTGGTGATAGTGTAAGTAAAATTCAGCTTGTTTTCATCTGGTGACTTTGTAACCACAGGCTGTATACCAGAAAAATGGCAATATCTTCTTCCGTAAAAATAATAAGACAGCAATAGCTTTTGAACAGAGTAAGCATATCTTCATGCCTACTCATGGAACTTCATTGTTGTCATATAGTCCTTCTGTTCCTCTTGCATTGTGTCACGATATTAGTCATATGCTTGCCAGAACAACTTGACTTGGCCAAATCTCAGTTACAAAAGCTGAATGCTGCTTGATGCCCTGCTGTTGTAAGAATTCTAACCAAGGTATGCTATTTTCTTGACTTCCGGATGTTTCTTTAAAAAATGCTGGTGACATAAGTATCTGTTAGTGATTCTGAACATGATACATCGCTAGCATTATTTATCATTTATATAGTTGGTTGAGACACCTAGAAATTTAAGTGTCAGGCTCAGCTCAAACTGACTGAATTGTTTTATTCAGTTCAATTAAATTTATTTTCATATGGTCATATATAATACAAATATGTACATACATGGTTACATACATATGTGTGTGTGCATGTGCTGGTGTGCATGTTCACACATGGTCTGCAACTTCCATGGAATAAGTTTATGGCACGGTAGGTGGTTTCCTTGTTACAACTTGGAAGACCAAGGTTCAAGTCTCATTCAAAGCAGAATCTTACTCTATTTAGTTTTTTTTTTTTTTAATCAGTATGTATCTGTATGTCTAGAAAAATATTTTTCTTACCAGCCAACTTCTGATTCCTCCAACCGGTCAGAAGGAGTATTGCATGTGTGTGTGGCTGGAAAACCACTTGCCTAGCCAGCCAACTTCTAATTGCTCTAACCAGCCAGTTATATTGGCTAGTTTGAAGCTCAACTTGTTGGGTCATATGAGTTTAGGAAATTGCCCTGTTTGATGTTAGGCCATCTATAAACTCCATCCTGGTTCTAATGCACTAGTTTAACTGGATGATATGTTTAGTTATGAGAAAAAATTGTCATAGGATTAAGAAATGCACACATACACTGAAGGCATATGTACCTGTATATGTTGTCAGACATCTTTTGAAATTTTTATGCATCAGACAATGACAACTTATGTGAGAAGCCCTAGAATTCTACTCGAGACAATGATAATGTATGCAAGAACCAACACAATATCATTTATAAATTAACTCTTATGGGTTTTTTGTAAGATCACATGATATAATCGACTTGCTATCAAGATGGATCATGTCATGGACTTGACTGAAATCTTCCTCTCATCTTGGTGAACGAGATGGAAAGTAAAATACACCAATAGGGATTAACAACTTGAATTGTGTGACTCCTAAATAATTGTATGACTCCTTTTGAAGTCCTTGAACAATGAGAACTATAATAGCACCAAAGATTAGTAAGAGGCACCTGGATCCAACAAAATGAGGCTTTTAGCAATTTTCAGACCTTTTTGCATTATTTACCAGCCAAGACTAGTACTATTGTGACATTTGTTAATCCTCACTAAAATATGCACAATCTTATATAGATCTGCACTCATGCGCATGTGTTCTGTGATGCTAGGGAACCATATCTATAACTTTGTTTAAAACCCATTGACTGAAGAAGGCTAGTGGGCCATGCTTGTAATTTGGCAATCCACTCATGAGCTGACTGCGTAGGCCCCATCCTTATCTTGACATTAGCCCTCCTAAGGTTTTTATTAATGGTCATTAATCTGATATAGCCATTTTGGAGGCCTCCTATCTTGCCATGCTATACACAAGTATTGGAGTTATCTTACTCATTTTCTCATTGTAATGGACAATGTTTTACCTTTTCACTCTTCATTAGATCAAGTTGATACTTTTAATTTCAATATTTACAAGAAAATATATTATTTTGTGGACTGTGAGCTAGTCGAATAACATTAATGTTGCCCATTATTTCCTATTATGACAGATAATAGTGGTCTTTGTTGTCACTTTAACTGTTGCTTTTACCCAAAAAAAAAAGAAAAAAAAGAAAAGAAATCAGTGAGAGGCTTGATCACTTGAATAACAAAAATTATTTACAATAACAATTTTTGAGTGGGCCCGTTGTTGGGGGATATTAACTGTTAACATGGTCAAAACCTTGTCCTTTGCTCGTCCATGTGCGCTGTTCTTCTGCTTTTTGTTCTTTTGTTTTTTGGATAATGGCAGTTATAACATGGAGGGCATTAGACATAGCCATGAGAAGTGAATTTGGACAAATGTGTAGCTATTTGACTCAATGTAAAGGAGTAAAAATAGATATCAGGACATGTAGGGAAAATTTTTTTAACTACATTATGTGTTTTGTATAATAGAAAATATTAATAAAATATTATTTTTAAGGTGTTTCAGTGTTTATGTTCCTCATCAAACTAAAAATGTTGTGGTAGTAGCAATTTCGCAAAGTTACTTTAGTACCCATACCTTTACCCAAGCTACAAAAGCAATATAAACCTACCATTAATGTTGCTATGATATGTCATTGACATTGTTAGAAGGACCAACTATCTATCTATCCCAAAAAATTGCAGCCAAAGAATTTGATAACTATCTATGGTTTGAGCATATGTCTGACTTGCAGATGCATATGCATGTGGATTCTTTGAGGTGGAGACAAGAATCCATATAAAACAGATGATGACTTTTGTAAGGGTCTTGGATATTACTTAATGTGTTTCACATACGTACATAGAGACATATGTATGTACATGTGTACATACATACATATATACGTACATACACACATACATATGTAAGTACTTATGATGTATGTGCAAACATAACATTAGATAATAGTCATTATTCAAAATTAATATTCTTTAAATGTGAATTTCCATTTTAGTGAAGATTTCATGTTAAACACTTTAAAGATATCTATAAATCTTTCATCCTATAAGAAAAAGTTACATGCATTCACATTTTTTTCACATTTGTCCTGTTTCTTTTGTCTATGATCATCTTATTTTGCTAAATTTCAACATTCTAATGCGGTCATTGTTTCAAAGTATCGAAGTTGTTCCGATTGAAGTCTTTTTGAATCATCTTTGAGCGTCATGTTTTGAATATGAAACCTTGGGCCTAAAAGACCATTTTCAATAATTGATCTAAAATTACTGTGTCATAATTATTGATAATTATGATTTTGTTTATTTAATGTTTTCCAAATATAATAATCCTATATTCTTTCTCTAGACTGCAATCCATGGTTTTAGTTCAACATCTTGGAAGATTTCTCCATGATATTCCTAGCAAAAATTTTGTTTCACACAACCAAGTAATTGTACTAGTACCTAGCTAGTGTTAATTGCATAGAATGCTGAACTACCTCGAACCGTTTGTACCAGTGTCTACTCGGTGCGGTTCGGGCAGTCGATTCGGAATACTAGCAAAAACGAAGCGAGGGAATAGGAAAGAGAGAAAGAGAGAGAGGAGGGGAGGGAAGGAGAGGAAAAGGCTAGCAGTGGCCCATCTAGGCCATCAGAGGGCCATCGAGGCCTTCGGATTTCCACGGTCCAATGCGAGAAGAGATTAAGAAGAGAGGGGAAAGGGAGAGAAATGGAGAAATCGACCCCGTGAACACCATGGAGTTGATTTGCGGCTGTTCAGTGGTCATGACGGCTATCTGGCCCACCTGACGGCCATCCGACGGCGTGCGGCAACCACGACAGCCACTCAGCGGCCCTCTAGCAGCATCCCTACCGCTTTTCCTTCGCTCCATTTCTCTCTCTCCCTCTCTCTGTATCTCTCTTACTAATCTCCTCTTATGGAGGATCGTGGAGGGAGGCCTTGACGGCCCTTTGAAGGCCTCCGGTGGCCATCGTCGGTGTCTCTGCCAGCCTTCCTTTCCTCCCTCTCCCTTCCTCTCCTCTCTCTCTTTCTTTCTAGTTCTCCCTTGTTTCTGTGTCAGTTCTGGCCTAATAGGGGGCGTACTGACTTGTATCGCCTCCCAGCCGATATGGGGTCCAGTTTCGAATCGGCAAACCATGGTTAATTGATTTAGACCCCATAGATCTTGGCACTGGCCATCCTTTTAATAAGCCATTAAAAGTCTAATCATGTTATATTTGGACAATCCTTTTTAGGTGGATCACCTTTGAATTTCAAGGTAACGAAGTTTCTTTATGATATTGATAACACCTTGCTTATTATCTAAATTCATTAATTCTCCTTGTGATTCTTTTATCAAGTGAACAAGCATAAACTTATGCAATTTCGACATCTAACTTCCCTGAATTTTTCATACGATTCCATTTATTGAATTCATCCAATATCTACTTTAGAAGTCAACTATCACCACTAGACATTTCTTTGCATATGTCTTCCAGTCTTCAGCACATACATTACAATTATGACTAGAATAATGTAAAAATTTTCCATGTTTACAACCTAGTATACAATTTAACAACAAAGTAACATAGAATTCATGAGAAGAAATCTAGATCCAATCTGCACCCTTGGGCATATGGCCTATGTATGTTATCCAAGGCCATATGAACTAATTATCCTCCACAAGTTTCAGAAGGTATCATTCTTGTTTGGTGCACAAGGGTGTCTAGCACTGTCGGACTTTCCTAGCCTTCACCCACCAAAAAAGAACAAGACAATTGACTAGTTCATATGGCCTTTAATAAGCATTCTTGTCGATTTGCGCATGTAAGATGGGATCAAACTTGGAGAGCAGCTCTTCATCTTTAATCTCATTGATATTATTGCTGTAGAGGAGGTGAAAATCAATGTGAGAGGGGAACCATCATCACGGGGAGGATTAGAATGCATTCAGGGCAACTTGCATTAATCTAATCCAACCGCTAATTTGGGTTGTGTTGGGCCAATTTCAAGCTCATTCAAATAACTGAGCAACCTCAATTTTTACTGTAGGGCACCTAACCTAACCTAACCTAACGTAACATAAGCCTAATTTATTCTTTGTACGGTTCCTGACCCGGGCAAACCAATACTTAATGCATTGTTAAAGCTAAGCTCCCAACGGAATTTAGCTTAAACTTTGATTGGATCCGCCCAACCCCACCCGAATTTTATTTAAATTGAAAAATATTGGTATTTGGTCTTATTTAATTTTGGGTGGTTGATTTCATCATCAAGTTGGGTTAGATTTAAAATACTCTACTTTCTTGAGTTGGCTTGGGTTGGCTCTATTTGATTTAGCCTGCTGTAGTTAAACCATTAGTTCAAGGATGCAATGTCTTTCAAGTAGTTGTCAAAGGTGCTTCGGGTGCTCACTTAGGTGCTTAGGCAAGTGTCTCTCTGATATCTAACGATATTCTTCTGTATTTTTTTTGCTCATTCTTTTAGAGCTTTATTAGTTTCACTTTGAGGGTCATTTTGTTCTATTAGAGACCTTAAAAATAAAGGCCTACTCTGGGGTGCTTAATGGTTTATATTTTTTTTTTGATAAGATGGTTTCATTCAAACAAGTCTTGTGTGAATACAATCAAGAGCATTAGAAAACAAAATGTCTCGAAGCTATGCAGGGGCGACCTCTGGCCCGATCCAAAGGACTTCTTTAGAATGCTCAGCTATAAATGTTGCCATCTAATCTGCTGTAATGTTCGCCTCTCAAAAGACATGCCTAATTACCAACGTAGTGTAGTCCAACAAAATTGAGACGTCATGCAGATGGGGGTGAGTGGCACCACCGCGAATGCAGCTCTGAAGTCAGGACACCATCGTAGTGGAATCACCCTCCATAATGAGTTGACCAACTCCCGATGTCCGCTTGGCAAACACAATCCCTGCCCAAGCCATATGAAGCTCAGCGCCAAGAATTGTGGGGCCCAATAAGTGACTCCTCCAGCCACCATAAGCTTGAAGTCATGCCCATGGATTACAAAATCGACCCCACCCTGCCTATCTTTGACACTTCCATCAAAATTGACCTTCAAGTACAACAGAGGAGGGGGCTCCCAAGTAATAAAAACCTGACAAATCGCTGCGCGAGCAGCAAGGGAGCTCCAGGTCTTCCGGAGCCTGAAAGTCATATCGGTCATCTCTGCTACCATGGCCTAGGCTCTCTCCATAATAAACCTCACTGAAGACCACCTGGATTCAAACACCAGAGTGTTCCTAGCCAATCATATAGAGGCCTATGTAGGCCACACGAACACTTGCCGCCCTAGGAATACCTCCTTTAGTGTTGTGCTCCAACAAAATCCAGAAAGCTCTTGATGGGGCCTCCACTTGAGAAATCTAAAATGCATCCCCGCCAGATACCAAACATGTCTTGCCCTCGGGCACCAGAACATAATATGCTCCATGGTTTTCTTGGAATCGCAATAGGGGTAGTCCAGTAGAATGTCCAGACCTCAAGCTCAAAGGAGAGATTTAGTTGGGAGTTGGCCCCAAACCACCTTCCAGAGGAATAAGCTTACTCTCAAGTGCACCCCGATCCTCCAGATCCACGTAACATCTCTATATCTGGTGGGCTCTCTTCTGTAGAGTTGGTAGAGGTCTACCGTCCCAATCCTCAGGGTGCCCAAATGTCTCCAAACTTTGATATCTGGCCAGCTGTGAATGGGGATCGCAAGGGACGACACCCACTCCCCCAACCCCTCCCTAAAGAGCCTGGATACCAGTGCTCAGTTCCAACCCCCACCGTCAGCATGAAGATGGTCAGCAACAATCATAGAGTCCGTCACCTCAGAGCTAACAAATGTCGGCTAACATCTCAAAGGCAGGTCATCAAGCCACAGATCATGCAAAATGCTTACAAAGTGCCATCCCCTACCAGCCATCTCATCTGGGAAAACACATTAGGAGTGCGGGCACAGATCTCCTTCCAAAGGAAGCACTATGGCTGCTTTGGATCTCTCCATTGGCCAGCCACGGATCATATCTCGCCATCATGATCCTACTCCATAAGGAGTCAGGGCTAAGCAGAAGCCGAGCAACATGCCTCATGATCAAGGTCTCTGTCTTCGTAACCAAGGATTGGATACCCAAGTCGCCATCTCTTAGGGGCTGACAGATAACATCCCAAGATAATAGGTGGATGCCACCCCCTCCTAGGCGGGGCCCCAGAGAAAGCTCCAAAAAAGATGCTCCAGCTTCTCAATTAGAGATCTGGGCAGAATGGTGTTCCAAAGCAGATAAATGGGGATAGAGCTGAGAACAAACTCATTAGAGTAATCCCCCCATTTGGATAGTGCACGGGCTTGCCACCCCTCCAATGCTTGCATATGTCTGCTCAATGCCCACACACAATCCTTAGTGCACATCTGTGTTAGGAAATACGTCTCGATATTCGATTTATAAGGACCCACGAGGTTCAGGATGACGAACGGAGTCCAACGAGCTCAAGAACAGTCCAAAGGAGTCTAGATGGAGAAGTACGTGTGAAAGAAGCGAGGTGGATTGGTAGGGCTCAGAACGACAGATGGGCCCACAAGGTGTGCGGGCCCACAATGCATGTGCCAGCCATGCATGGGCATGCGGCCCAGCGGGCGCACATTCCAGCACACAGGAGCGCGTGGCCCAACGCGTGCGGGGTGCTGCCCATCTTTATGCGGTCCATGCCGGTGCGTGGACCGCAACCATTTCACCCCTGGTTTTGCATGGTCCACGATGGACTGATGATGTTTCAGGGTGGTTTCTCATGGCTTACAGCTATTTTGTGGATTAGATGCGCAATCGTGTGGCTGCAGGTGCTTGCAGTTATGATCGGATGGATCAGAGGAGATCAGAGACGAGCAGGGTCGCGATGGGGCACGATCCAACGATTAGTTTTCGATCTGAGGCTCGATCGGATGGTAGAGAAGCTACAGGAGTCCGATCTAAAGTCTGATTCCGATCTGAGCTGAGTTTTAGGGCCTTTAAGAGGTCCTGTGGACGAATAAAATCGAAACACGTAGAGAGACACAGCAGAGAGCCGTGAGCAGAGGCATCAATGCGAGGGAGGCTCGTGCAGCCTAGCACTGTCAACAGGTCGGTCCAGACCCAAGACCCATGGGTTTTATCTGACAGGTCCGGACTGGTACTAGCATTGGACCCATTTATCCGGATCCGGACCCGATAAACCATACTGTAAACCGGTAGGGTCTGGATATTTAATACCCAGACCTGATAGACTCGGACTCTATAATATAATATAATATATATATATTAAAAATATTTAATATCTCATCCAACACCCCTCTGTCTCTCAGTTTCCTCTCTCCTCTCTCAGTCTCCCCGAGGACCCCTACGGTGCCTCTCCTTCGTCGCGATCTGCTTGCTGACGGCCAGACCCCGACACCGTGGCCCTCGACTCCCTCCTCCAGCTCCTCGCTTTTGATCTGTCCAAACTTGCCTCTCCTCACTGTCGGCAACAAGGTCATGGCCACTGCCGACTGCACCTCATCACCCACCTTGTCGCCGCCATGCGCTCCCTCTCGCTTCTTGGTCGAGGCTGGTTTCCCAAGATCCACATCTCACCCCCCACTCTCGGCATCCTCTCCACCTCCGAGCCCTCATCCTTGGTGCTTCCGTAGGGCTACGACCATGCCATCTTCACCCCCATGCTCGATTTTCACTGTGAGGCCAAGAACCCCTTCGTCGTGAACACCATGCTCGCCGGCGGTCAGACCCCGACACCAGGGTTGTGGATGGAGGACATCTGGGCCGCCTCTCCCTCGCGAGATTTGCGCCCCTCCCTCTGTCTCGCATCGTCTCCGCGCCATTTGGGCCACCTCTCCCCCTCTGCTATGCCTTCTGTGGCTCCGCCATTCCGCGCGCCCTCCCTCTGCCTCGCATCATCTCCGCGCCATCTAGATCGTCTGTGATGAGGAGTTTCGGGTCTCAAATCGGGTTTGGATACCCAGATCCATTAGGGTCCAGATCCGGTACTTCAAGGCCAGACCATCGGGTATTCAGATCCGGGTTCGGTACCATAACTAAGATCGGATCCGGATCTGGATATCCAAGTTCCGACCCAACCCGACCCGTTAACAGGTCTAGTGCAGCCGTCGGGAGAGTCCGGTGGAGCTTCAAGTGTGCGTAGCGGGCAAGTAGACCTACAGAGCACCGACAGGGATCGGGGCAGAGCAGAGCGTTAGACAGAACAGCTGCAGAGGCACGATGTAGCAGTTGCTCCACAGGAAGCATCTAGGGGCGTCAAGGATCCTGGTACTGGCAGTTTGTGAGAGGATCTCCTTGGAAGATTTGAGAGAGCTTTTATGGGGATAGCTTCTAATTGAGAGAGGATGGTGTACAGAGAGTTGAGAGTGGGTGTTCTTTGTATTTATTTCTTTCTCATAATGAAGCTTGCATGCCCATGGAGGCAGCACTTGGGCTGTTCCACGTACTGATTGTGTCTGTATTATTTTTTTCTTTCTTTTTGCTGTGATGCGAGTGGTATAAAAAGGTCCTAAGGTGGTGGTGTCCTGGCTAGACATCTCCAACAATTGGTATCAGAGTCAGCAGTATGAGCGCAAGGTTGCGGCGGTGGTGAGCAAGATTGAAGATGGAGAAGATAGGCGCAATCAAGGTGGAGATCGATCGCAGAGGATTGATTGATACTTTTTTGTGAAGGAGTCGTCTACATGGAGGATGCCAGCGGGAACCCATGCGAGATGGAGCTACAGGTGGAGATGTATCGGGCACGGGATGAGAGACTCGAGAGGATGAGCGACATCGTGCGGAGGCTATCCCGAGCAGGTCTCAGGTCAGGAGGTGCTGTGAGGTGTGTACAGTATATGACAGAGATGGATCGAGCAGTCTGGTCGACTCCATGTTTGCCCATCTATGAGTAGCAGGCAATTGCCCCAGAGCATGGGGCGAGAAATCCAAAAAATTCTCAAAATCAGGTAGAGGTCGAATATCGAATCGAGGTGGAGATTGTTAGAAAATATATCTGAGATTCGATCTATAAAGAGCCCACAACGAGGTTCAGGACGACGAACGGAGTCCAACGAGCCTAAGAACAGTCCAAGCGGAGTTCAGATGGAGAAGATATGCATGAAAGAAGGCGAGGTGGGTTGGTAGGCCCACGAATGCAGACGGTCCACAGGCATGTGGGCCCGCAACACGTGGGCTAGCCATGCATGGGTGTGCTGCCTAGCGGGCGCATGTAGGGTGTTGCCTATCTTCATGCGGTCCACACGGTGCATGGGCGGGCAGCCGTTTCACCCCTGGTTTGTGCGGTCCACGATGGACCGATGATGTTTCAAGGTGGTTTCTCGTGGCTCACAAGCTGTTTTATGGACCAGATGCGCGATCGTGTGGCTGGGGTGCTCACGGTCGTGATCGGATGGATCAGAGGAGATCAGAGATGAGTAGGGTCGCGATGGGGCACGATCCAATGGTCAGTTTTCGATCTGAGGCTTGATCGGATGGCAGAGAAGCTACAGGAGTCGATTCAAAGTCTGATTCTGATCTGAGTTGGGTTTTAAAGCGTCTAAAAGGCCTGTGGGCGAATAGAACGGGAACACACAGAGACGTGACGGAAAGTCGTGAGCGGAGGCATCAGTGCGAGGGAGGCTCGTGCAGCCGTCGGAAGGAGTCCGACAAGCTTCAGTGTGTAGCGGGTAGAGCAGACCTTGCAGAGCACCGACAGGAGATTGAGGGCAGAGCAGAGCGTCAAGCAGAGCAGCTGAGAGATGCACGATGTAGCGGTTCGCTCCACAGGAAGCATCCACAGGCATCGAAGATCCTGATACTGGCAGCCTGTGAGAGGATCTCCTTGAAGAATTTGAGAAGCTTTTGTGAGGGTAGCTTCTAGTTGAGAGAGGGTGGTATACAGAGAGTTGAGAGTGGGTGTTCTCCTCTTGTCTTTGTTTCTTTTCATAGTGAAGTTTGCATGCCCGTGGAGGCAGCGCTTGGGCTGTTGCAGTATCTTATTGTGTCTATATTATTTTTCTTTCTTCATGCTGCGACGCGAGTGGTATCAAAAATCCTAAGTGGTGGTGTCCTGGCAGACATTCTCAGGAGTTGATGATTGGAACTCCCAAATATTGAAGCATTTTATTATGCTCGCCAATCTCGAGGATGTCCTTAAACGTGAGTCGGAGTGGACCCAATGTCCTTTGGCTGAATACAATGGCAGATTTGAGGACGTTGACCTTCTGACCTGATGCCACATAATACTCCTCCAAGACCCTTCGGAACCCAGCCGCATTTCGGGTAGAAGCTCGACCCACCAGCAAATACTCATCTGCAAAGAGAAGATGCGAAATCGGTTAGGCATCTAGGGCTGGCACGTAAGGTTCTAGGACCGACTCCTGGGCCACAGCACGAATGGCTCATGAGAGAGAGTCAGCATGAATGATGAAGAGGTATAGGGATAAGGGACAATATTGGTGCAGTCAAATCGTTGAATCAAAAAATGCCGACGGTATCCCATTGATCAGAATGGCAAGGAAGCACCATGAATACAAGTCAAGATCCAGCTAATCCATCTGGGATGAAAGCCAAAGTTTGACAAGGCCCTTTCGAGGAAAGTTCAGCTTATGCGATTATAGGCTCCTCCATATCAAGCTTAATCGTCATGAGATTGCGATGGGGAGTGGCTCGTCGGAGGTTATGCATAAACTCCTAGACAATAAAAATATTATCAAAGATGCTTCGTCCGTCAACAAATACCTCTTGCTCCGGATAGATCAAATGAAAGAATGGGTTTCATCCTACACCCATCAGTTTAGCACAATTTTGTACAGGATAATGCATAAACTGATCAGTTTAAAGTGGGTGGGCTTTGAAGCATCGTGCCTCTTCGGAACCAGGCAATGAAGGTCTGCTTCCACACCGGGGCATCTAGCTAGTGGCGAAGAACTCCTATACTGTCGCAGCAATCTCAAACCAAATGATAGACTAGTATCTCCTGAAGAAAAGGGAAGGAAAGCCATCAGGACTTGAGACTTTGTCCTCAAGACATGATCCAAAGAGCCTCCATATCTTCCTCAGACACTGCCACAGCTGACCCTGTTCTCCCTCCTCCGTGACCATCTCATTAGGGAGGGAGGGGGCAGCCCAATCCCTCCTAAAAGTATCGTCCATCGAGATTGAAGAACTACACGATCTCCTGTCTGATCTCCTCCGAGGTCAACCACTTTCTAGCAGAGCCCTTGATCGTCCTGATCTAGTTTTGTGTCGTCGGATAATGGTAGCTTGGTGGAAGAACTTCGTGTTCCGATTTTCCTCCCTTATCTACTACATCCTGGACTTCTACCTCTAGAGGGTCTTTTGTTGCCACAAGAGGAGTGATGGGTAGACAGTAAACTTCAAAGGTCAGCCAGTTGCGCCTCTGCGAGCCCACCCTCGTGATCCTCATGCTCCTGGAGCTCCAAAATAGAGACTCAACAGCCTCCAGCCTCCTGAAAATGTCGCCCATCTCAACCTATTCCATCTCAGCAGATGCCTTTGTCAACTCTAACCTCTTAGTCATCTGGTATCTGCATCACCCCTAACCGGCAATCGCCAAACCTCTCCAACGATCTCCCAAGACTTGGGATAAGCAAGCCACAACCTCTTGAATCGGAATGGGCTACGAAGTGAGCATGATGTATTCGGGACCAGCAACAATGGGCAGTGGTCCGAAGCAATTCTCGGAAGGTGGTGGACAAGATAAGCAGGATGATGCTGGATCCAGCTAGTCGTGGTAAAAATCCTGTGATCTTTTCCTACACCCTGGCAACATCCAATGGTTATTGCACCAGGTGAACTGCGGACCGACAAAACCAAGATCACAAGCCTGGTCAAGTGAATAAAATCCCTAAACTTCTAGAGCCCACATCATCTACAAAGGGCTGCCCCCTTTTATCCTCAAGCCAGTAGTACAGTTGAAATCCTCCACCAGAACAGCAAAAATCCCTGATCAATGAGACTAATCGCCTCTTGCTACAACATCCGCCTCTCCCTATATTCCGTGTGACATACACATCGGACAAGAGCAAGAGAAACCGTTCATTTAGTGATAATGATAATAACTTGCTGAGTACAACGGTGAAATACATCCATGAGGCAACCCTAGTCCTCCATACAACAATGATATCCCCTGACAGGCCTTGAAATTCTATAGCATAAAATCCCAGTTGGCTGGGAAGCGACGATTAGCCCGGTCCATGCTTGGCCCCGACAATTTGGTTTCTATCAACACACAAAGATCCGGATTATGTTGCTACATGAGTCTTCTGAAGGTGGAACGGAAAGACGGCTCCCAGGCTCCCTGCACATTCTAGATGAGAGTCTTCATAAGTGAGTGTAGTGGGAAGGCGATGAACCCACAATGCATCCCTCGACAAATTACCATCATCTCCAAGTTCCCACAATCGCTGTTGCTACCAGCCTGAGCTCCCACAGCCAATAAGGCTGTTCTAACCCGGCCCACGACCTCCTTGTGGCCCATATGGGCGTCTTCTCTCGAACCCCCTGCTTCATCTGTCCCTCACGATCGATCCAATCGCTTCAAGGTCATCGAGGGAGAGTTAGCGCTGGAGGTGGCTCCAGCTCCCCAACCGCGCCGCCCTGCACGTTATCTTCACTGATCGCTGGCTGGCCCCGGTTGGCGAAGAGTTTCCTTCATGTGGTGGGGAGGGGAGGTCTGCCGCTGCCTTGTTCCCTGCCCCAAGGCTGCCAGGGAGTCCTCCTTGGCCGGCAAGGACCTTTGGTTGTGGAGCCTGGACCGGCCGCCGACCGCTGCTCATGCATCAGGTCCCTTGGTGGTGCTGACTTCGTGGATGTGCCCTCCCCCCGATAGCCGCCCACTCTCGCCAAGATTGTTTGCATTCAGGTCTACCTCCAAGCCCACTTCGCCCTCCTGGGTCAGCCAAGTGGTATTTTGCTATTATGTTTTAATTTTGAAGCTACTAGAGGATGTTTAGTGGTTTATTTTGCTGTCTTTTGTTTAATTGACATGATATGGGAAGTGGTATTTTTGAAAGATGTCCTACATGACAAATGTAGGAGGCAATTATAGTTTTTGATGTTGAAACTTGAACAACTAATGTTATAATGCCTATATAGTATTTATTTTCTAATACATATAATATTTTTTCTTATACATTTATTGAACTTTTCTAAATTAGCGACTTGCTTTCTTTCAGCAAGTACCTTTTTGTGCCTTACATGGTATGGGGATCCTGCCACCTTAAGGATGCCCTTTGCTTTTGACAACCTTGCTTTGAAGAATCACTTTAAAGCAACCTATTATAGGAACAAAGATTAGAAAGAGAGGGAGGGATAAATTAAGAATGCACGGTTAGATTGCTTGGGCTAATTATTATAACTTAAATGGCCATATGTGGGAGCATTGTTAGAGGGATAGGGATGCTAATGACAGTGTTAGATCTTGCTAATGAAAAGTTGAGGGTAACCGATAAGATTGTGAAGATTTTGCCAACCAAGTTAAGGTCATGGTAATTATTTTCGCAGGACATGGAGTAGAAATTCTATAATAAATATGTTACCTTGCTATGTGATGGAGCAGCAGGTTCAGCTAAAGCTGCTTAAAACGAAGGTTTATTAGGATATCAACCTTGGATTTTTCTTCATCATAGTAAACTCCTTTCTTCTATATTATTAATAGAGATGAGGGCATGATTATATGTTGTCATGTTCTTAGTTATAAAATTATTTGATTTCTTCTAATAAAAATTGACAATAATTTGTGGCATCCTTAAAGTTGCTTTATTGGCCAATGCATCCTTAAAAAGATCTTTTTTCCTCTGTCAAACAAACCATACCTTTTGAAATATAGTCCACTGTTCAACCCATTTCCTTATGTCTAGAGTTCTTTCAACAACTAGATTGTATCTGAAACTTGGAAATTTATCTTCATCCCATCCAGACTGGTTCCCTGGATAACTGATGGTGGGAGTATATGAACCTTTTCTCTTTCCAGTTCTTGAAATGTCTGAACTTTTATTAGATGTATCTTCATCCTAGAATCTCTTAGGAATCTCACTCTTGCTTCCTCTTGCTAGGAGCTTCCATTTTTTTTTATTTTTTAACCGCTTCCCCACACGTGTGCTCAGATTAGCTCCCACTTTAGGTAATGAAGCCCATATTCGTACCCTTTGAACTACCGCTGTCGTTTGTTCATTTGTCTCTACACTCATCCTTCTGGTAGATGACTTATAATGTGTATCCCCTGGGACTGAGTATCAAGAGAAGCCAGAACGTCAGAGCTTGGAATCTTGTGTTTTTAGGAGTTTGCTCTTTGAAGGAAAAAAAAAGAAACTATAAGATAGTATTCTGTCTAGCATACAATGCTTTACTGTGACATTGAGATCCTATCACCACTCATGTATTTGAAAGTGCTTCTGGTAGTTTGAAATTTTGGCCTAGGGTAATGCAATCGATTCAGAATCTCCATGTAAACTCGCCCCTATACACGTTCCTAAGAGTTCTTTATTTCAAATTTTTATAAGATTATCAACTTCTGCACATTTGCAACTTGTTTCCAGACGTCCTACTCCGGTGAGTAGGGGTATTCCTTTATAAAGCAAAGATTTAGATAGCTTGATTTGACAATATATAAAACTGGTGGTACATATCTCAAGTCTGGGTCAACAATTGAAAAGAGTTATTTACTAGGCTTGCTAACAGTCAACACAAACATATCAGGTTCTGTCCCAATTACGGGAAACTTGATCCTAAACTCTAACAAGCATGACTTACCAAACTATCTTTAGCTGGGTTCATGAGCCCTTCACCAGTCAGTCCTACCAAGAGTTGATTCATAGTCTGTCAATGGTAGCTCTCTTTCTCCCCCTCTCTTGGCAAGGGCCAAAATGATGAAAAGCAACAGCAATGTCTAAGAATGGCAACTTGATGATCAACATGGTGAACTGATAATATCAGCATTATCCTCACTGATTTCCATAAACAGCTGGCAATGTTGAGCCAATTTCTGGAAAATGCTCCACACTATTGAGGATCAAATTTCATTTCAGAACCTGTGGAGAAATTCCTAAACCTTTTGAGTTCGGGAGCTTCTAATATTTGGTCTCTTCCACCAAATAACACTTGACTTTGTCATATTTAAATTTTGTTTGTTTTTCATTTTCATTCTGCTTTCTAGTTCATGCTCCAACCTTCCAATTGCTAAGAAGCATTGAATTATTTGACTTTGGATCTTGTTTATTTGCTACTGCAAGCATTGGTACCACATGAATCTATTTGAACTTTAGATTGCGTTTGTTTAGCTAGCAATCTATCTAGATTGCTGACAATTTAATGTGATAATTGGATTACTGCGTTTGGTATGCTTTTTGGGTGGTAATCCAGATTGCTTGGTAATCTAAATTACTTATGGGAGGTAATCTGGATTTCTTAGGAGGGGTGGCCATCCAAATTATCATTTCTTTGACAATGTTGTAATAAAAATTTTAGACAAAATTATCTCTAAAAAAAATCACGCAAAACATATTGCCCAACCCTCCCCTTCCCCCCCACCCCTCCGTGTGCGCCCCGGCCTGTGGCTCCTTCATCTCCTTTGTCTGCCCGCAGCTCCTCCGCTCTTGTCCCCCACTACTCCCTATGGCTCCTCCACGTCCGTCCCCACCACCTTCATGGCTCCACATGCGCCCACTCCCTACCTACCCTCCCAGTGCATGCGGTTCTCCACATCTCTCGCCCACTACTTCTCCATACCGCCACCACACTCACATCACTTCCATTATTTTTCACCAAGAAAAAGAAGAGCACCATAGCAAAATTATTGGGGATATTTTGAGAATTTGATTTCATATTACTGATAATATGATTGTCATACCAAATATGTCCATCAAGATTTTTAATAATTTTACTACAACATTATCTGTGTATACCAAATACAGTACTGGCAATCTAATGGTGGCAATCTATCCTGAAGGCAATCTACATTACTTCGAAGATTGTTGGTGATGCACCAAACGCAAACTTAGATTCATAAGCCAGAGCTGCGATCATGATACCAGTCGGCAGACTGTAGAAGAATTGCAAGGTTTTGACTGATACGAGGATATTGCAAGCCTGTTTTTCAATTTTATACTCTATCCATACCGCAAGGTTACAATTTTTGCCTTATCTGTCAATTGCAGGTTGGTGGCTTAAGGCAACTAGAGGCAACAAGACAAACATGCAATGCCTTTCCAGATCTTGTACTAGGCAACCTCTTCGTATAGCAAAGGGTCCCTTCTAATCTCATTAAAATTAGTGCCAGTTTTTAAGTGGGACATCCTCGAAGAGGAAAAAAAAGTTACATGATTCAGTGGGGCTTGTGGTCCATAACCAGCAATCTGCCAGTATCTGTGTTAAGGTGGAACGTTGCAAACATTTTTTTTTGTTCATGCATCTTTGTTGCTCATGCTGGAAATATTTTGCATTGATAGTAAGGATTGTCCAATATCATTTGATGATGCACTGAGTATTATGGGGACAGGAAGGCTTTGTTCACTGATTGTGGTACAAAATTTAGTAATTACAGGATCTCTATGACTGAGGCTGAGCTTTAGCACGATGGTATGGTTGCTCCATTGTGAACTGGAGGTTATGGATTTAAAATATAGAAAGACTATCTACAAGAGATAAGATTGCTTGCATCTGATCTTTTGTAGACCTTGCAATGACCGGAGTCTCGTACATTTGGCCATCCTATAGGTTCTCTGTAGCTAACTTGCATGGTAAATAATTCAGTTTGCAGATTTTGGACCATTTCTCTTGATTATAGTTAATGGCTCTGTAGATACAATAAAACTTACGAGAGCCTTGAGTGTCTCCAATTAATGGGGTTTAACATGGATTGGACGGGATTGTTTTATCACCTTCCAATTATCCAACTGTTTAAAGCCATATGTGCTGTTCAGGGATAGCGGTAAAATTCAAAACTCAGCTGGCTGACCCAATTGGGACGGTAATCAATGAGTTGATTGGGTTTGGATTGGATTTGGATAAAATTTAATTATTTAATTTTAGATTTAAATTAGAATTGAATAATTTTGCATCCGATCCGAATTGGTCCGAACTATTTTGATATTTTAAAAAATATATATTATATTAAATATATTTTATCAATTATTATATATTAATTATTAAATTTAATTTATTTATTTATTTATTTTTTATTTTTTTTATTTTTTCAGCTACTGCTCCACAAACATAAAGCACAAAACAAAACAGCAAACCAAACCCTCAACCCATAATCCCACGTGGCTGGTCGGTCATATCCACACCGTCATTCATCAATTGTCCTGTCATTCTTTCCTCTGATCAGAGTGGCACTGTTGTTAGTCCGTTATCAATCCATCGGTCCATTCGCTATTCTTTTCGTAGCCAATCGTTAATCTG
>NC_026003.2:9066510-9204010 GCF_000442705.2 Elaeis guineensis | reverse complement strand
GATGTTCCATGAAAATGAGAATTCATCACGTTACTAATTTCCACAGCATTATTCTTCACAACAAAATTGACAAAAGAAATTAGAAAATACAATAAGGTCAGATAAATATCAGTATAAGGACTGGAATTAATAAATACTTTAATAACACATGTAGATGAGGGTAAAATACATGTTAGTGAATGCCAGCATGGTGGTATGTTTCCATCTCTCTTTTTTCTTCTTTAAGCAAATTATAACATCTTGTTGCCGGTGAGAGCCAATCTGATTAGATTGTTTAAGGATGGCAAAATCGAGTATGGATTGGGTTGACCAATATCTATACATGCCTCATAATTGAAAACCTTATGTCCATAGCTGCTTCATATCCACCTTGGGTCGGGTCGGAGGGTTGGGTTGGATAGATAAGAGGGATTGAGTCATATAAGATAAAAAAACTCATCATGTGAATATTATAAAATAATTATAATTTTGAAAAGAGATCTATATTAAGATTATATTAGATCGAATTCTGGACTGGGCATATCATTACTCTTATCTGATCTAAATCTGCTTTCGATATCTTTTTTAGAACTCATACCCACCTTAGATTTTAGTTGGATATGATAAAATCCATCCCATTTGAATTGGGGTGGGTTGGATATCCCATAGGTTGGCAAAAATTGCCATTCTTATGGCCGTCAAGCTACTGATGTACTAAAGAGCTTGACAAGGTAGTGAATGGATCAAAGAAATTGGCCAAAGATCTCGACATGCATTCTTTGATGATGGATGATGATTGTTGGGATTCAGATACAGCCACATTATCAACCTAACGCCTACTCAATCCTAAAACACCAAAGACAAGAAAGCCCATTTGTCAAAGAGTGTCCGTCAGGAAACCTTTCAACGCCTAAGTTAGATAACCTCTAAGGAACATGAAAGGTTATGTATGAGTGGTAGAGAGATTAAAGTTAGGGAGCATAGAGAGTTTAAGAATTGGGATTTAATCTAGATGGACTCCACTCTGCTTACCCCACTCAGCTTAGCTTCCCTTGGCTTCTCTAGACTTCACTTACTTAGAAAGTCCCCTAAGAGTAGTTTATATAGGTAAGGCCGGTACATGTTACTATGAAATCTTGGGGTGTGTGAATCAGTCATTTTAGATAATCATTCGCATATCTAAAAAATATCACATTGGTGATTCTCCCGCACACCAATTCCCATGTATCAAATAGTTATAGAAACCATTTGCTTTCATGGATCAGCTATAATCAGATGGAGGGAGATATGGACTAGCCACATGGTGAGAGTGGATTGTCTGAGATGAAGACCTCCTAACCAACTCGTGGCTAGCTCTGATTTATTGGTTCAGCCACATCGGTTATGTTCAGTTCTGAGGTGTCTCACTTGCCTCTCACTTTAGAGGCCAAGATGACTTGTTGTCTCGGATGAAGGAAATAGAAGAGTTAAGGACAACTAGCCTGGGCATTGTGAATATGAGCTATAGAGCTGAATCGTGGAGCTGAGAGGAGGCTAGCCGTCATAACTATCTTTTTGGTTCTACTGCATGACATTTTTGGATGCTACACTTATGGAAGATGTGCCAGTGTTTACATTTCTCAAAGCGACATCATGAGTGGCGAGACTTTCCAATATGATGATTGCATGCTTTACAAATTGAGATCATGACAATAGTTCAGAGCAGAATAGCTGAGCGACACGTGCCTAAAGATCAAACTTGGTTTCAAATGGCCGCATTGATTGGAGCCCTCAAAAGGATCTACATAAGCCATAATGTATGTGCTTTCCAAAATTTTGGCTTTCTGTTCACCAGTGCTTAAGTAAAATGACCTTATAGTGGTGATCGATTCATCGTTTGTCTTCATCAAGCTATGTCAGAGTGGTTTGACTTGTAGGCTTAACTTGAAATTTGACCAAGTCTTTTAAGTCATCTGAATAGGTCAGCACTTCTGTCAGTAGGCCAATTGTAGGTCGTGGTTTAGACCAATGTGGGCCTACTCGGATCAGCTGATGCACTAGATTCTATGGCAAGTGTATAGATGAGTTGAGCTGAGCTCGGGTGTGGTTTGGCCCCCAACCTCAGTATGACTAGGGTTGCATGCACCCGAGCTATTTCATAATCATCTTTTGCCTTGAGAATGTGTGGATAATGTCAGGCTTACTCATCATGCAATCCTGAGGGATAACTTCTGGATTCATCATCCAGTGCAGATCTTGCAATGGATGTCATAATGCCTTTTGAGAATAATGACTTGGGATGGTGACAATCTGGAAGACGAACTCAAAGAATGTCTCCTGAATGAAAATTTGAATGGTTAGAGGCTTCAAAAGCTTAACACATGGAAAGCAATCAGAGAAGGACAACCTAATTTTGGTCGTTCGAGAACTTTATAGGAGGAGGAGGTTGGCCCTTGTAGATAGAACAGCTTCTGCCTTCTTCCCTTCATCTTCTCCAATTCCTCACCTATCATCGCCATCATGAACCATTTGCTAGCAAAATGGTTATCGAAGCATTGGAAGTGCTCAAAGCCACCCTTGAGCATGCAATGGAGAGGATGGCTGAGGTCAAAAATGAGCTTGCCCTCCTCTGGAATAGATTAGCCGTAGGTAAGGTAGTAACTGCTTGTTAGATGGTGATAGGGATAGAAGCGGAGTTGATGGCAGCCAAGTTCCGGTTGGAGAGGCAGGTCTCAAAGTCGCTTCCACCTTGTTTAAGGAGCTGCACGTCAATAAGCCGTGGAGATCGAGAGGAGGGGCATGCATTCTTGGAGTACAGTCCTTTGACCAGGTTCCTAAAGGGAGGTTGCCGAGCCTTTAGAGGTAACCGCTTGACAAAGATGTCCCCCTTAAGCTCCTTGGACTTCTTTGAGAAAGACAGCATGAGCTGGAGGTTGGGCTCTTTCTGAATATTATAGTCGACAAGGGTCCAGCCATCCTCAAGTTGCTTTCCGATAAGGATGGAGTTGTGGTGTAGCATTTCATCTAATAACTACCTTAGCAGATCCACCCATAGACTTAGGCTTTTGCTTTTCTTTTTGCACATATGCTCAGATGCCGAGCTAACAATTTTATAATCAAAATTGATTAATAGAAAAAATTATCTTCCTATATCTTTTGCTTTGATGAATGGTGTGGCTGGTGTTATTGACTTTCAGCTCGGTTGATCCTTTACTAGGGGCTGAGGTATGAACTTGCTGTTGAAGTGGCCTTTGAGACTTGCCCACAGCCTTAGTTTTGTCGATCAACCATCGAGTGATTGTCAAGGGCCTTGCGCCCTAACTTTGAGCCATTCCAAAATGTGAACTTAGTGTTGGCCTTCCAGAAGCATTTTATCTCCAAGCTATTTAGGTCTTAAGTGCTAGGTAACTACCTAATTGGCCAAGTTTAATCTACATTGCTTAGCTTGGACAGATATTGGGAGGCCAGCCAGAGGGGGCCTTTTCAGCATGCCACGTGGGGATCTGTATGTCCCTCCCCAGCGCTCTCTCTCTCTCTCTCTCTATCTTTCGAGCTCTCCCTCTCCCATCTGTGTGCGTGTCTGTGTGTGAGTGGGCTGAGAAGTAGAAAAACAAAAAAAAAAAAAGAAAAGAGAATGAGAAAGAGGAGAAACCTCCAATTTCTTCCCTTCTTCTTTGCATGTGCATGTGCACGTGCACGTCTGTGTGTGACTAGATTTGGAAATTAGAAAAGAAAAGAAAAAAAAAGAGCAAAGAAAGAGAGAAAGAACATCGGATACCTATCCCTCTCTCTTCTTCTTTCTTTCTTTCTCCTTCCTCCTCTTCCCTTCTTTCTCTTCTTTTTCCCCGTTGTTGCTTTGGTGGTTGTGATTGCTGCTATAGTAAAACTCTTCATCCGAGTAGGTATGATTAAGCATCTTTTTTATTGTATGGTTGATCTTAATTACTCGTTAATAGGTAGATGTTAGAACTTTTGGTATGTAATTAAATTCTGTTAGAAACTAAGTATTAGATAATGGAATGAAAAGAGAGGACTGTCAGGAGAAGGGGAAGTGTTAAGGGAAAAGAACCTTAAGAGAATTGAGAGGTTAGAGGTGAAGTTTTGAGGACGGATTGATTCATCCTATTTTAATCTAAAATTTTATCTCTCTATTGGCTTAGTGCTTTAAGTGAAAATTTTAGCTAAAATTGCTAACTCATGGATCAATTTGAGGATGAAATTTGAGAATTTTGGGATGAGTTTAGTTTGGATAAATAATTAGTGGAAGGAGGCTATTGTAAAAGGAAAGGATGAAATAGAGGTCGTAGTATCCTCTCTTCTCTTTCTTCTTTTCTCTAAAATAGTGAAATTCTAAAAATTTAGAGACTTAAGAAGGTTGGAAAAGTTGTTAGAAATTTGTTTAAACCTTGTTAGGGCTTGTTAACTTAACTGTGGTTGTAGATAGCCAGGTCTCAGGAAACCCTGACAAGTGGTTAGTTGTTGATTGTTGGCATTTTAAGATAAGTAATATTTATATTTTATAGTTAATCCAAATTAAATGGATCTTTATGTCATCTTTTAATACATATGAATTATTGCAAGTACCACTATTATGTTATCATGATCAACCTGAATCAAGTGAGAATCATCTTGTGTAGTTAAGACAGTACAAACTAATGTAGGTATATTCAGATCTGATGGTACATGAAATTGTTGTATAACATTCATATCATCTTTTGATATGATACAAATCATTATAGGTCATACTTATATTTTATCATGATTTATCTAAATCAAGTGAAAATCATCTTATTCAGTTGAAATGATACAAACTAGTGTAGAGATATTCAGATATGATTGTGCTTAAAATTGATATGTATTATCTTCCTGATGTGATGTGAATCGCTTTAATTGATTTTCAATCTCATCATGCATGAAATTTATGCATTATGAATAAATTATAATTGATTAGTAAATTGAGATTTATAAGTTGAACTAATTGATATTACATGCTATGATTAGATCAGACTTGATAAATAATGATTATTTCTGTTGAAATATAATGTATCATAGCTGTATTCAGTTGTATTGAAGCTATATAAAAGATATATATGCTGAAGAGAAAATAAATTTTGACTTTTATATAGTTATTGATATATGTATTATTTATCTCTCAGCTTATTGTGTATGGTATTCGGACTTAAGATTTCCATCATGAGAAAAAGTATGGACTTGAGATTTCCACCATGGAGAAAAGTGTGAACTTGATATTTCCACCACAGAAAAAAGCGTGGACCTTTCTTAAGATCCCTTGCTATGGGAACAATTATGGCACCACAGTAAGGACTGAGAGTGAAAAGAAATGAGTATCTGTGCTCAAGTATAGTATTATGAAATTACATATATATATATATATATATATATATATATATATATATATATATATATATATATATATATATTAGATCTTTATATTATCTTTTGATTCCATATTATAAAAAAATTGGCATAAGACTGCATCTCGAATATCCTTAATTATATAACTAGATACTGATCAGATTGATATCATATTCAATATGATGCATTTGAGTTATATATCATCATGTTTTAAATCTATTTTATAATGTATCTGTTACTTACTGAACTGTGAAGTTCATAAATCTTCATCAATTGTTTTTCAGATTTAGAGACTAGTTTTTGAGATCAGATCTTAGCATTTTGGAATTTATGTATAGAGGTGAGGTTGGTCTAAAAAAGATGGTTAATTCTTTGAGTGAGTAAGAGGATAATAATGTTTTGTATAAAATTGATATGATTACTGTAAAATTATAGTTAAAATTGAGATATGAAATGATTAGTTATTCTATTATTACCACTACCTGAAGTATGCTATTTTGGATATTATATTGAAATTTTGCTAGGTTGGAAGCTTTGCATGCTTATAGGGATAGTATTATATAGGTATGCAGTGGTTGTTTAAATCTCCAAATTTTATTTAATTTAAATTCTAAGTTGGGGGCATGATAGTTAAAGTAGTATCAGAGCATGGTTTAGTGTTTAAGAAGATATTAAAATCAAGGTATGTGCTGAGTGCCAGTGGGATAGTTATTAAATAATAGGATGTAAAAATTTATCTTTGTCATTTTGGCATAATTGTTGATCTTAATTTTGATCTATATAAAATTTTGAAATAAATTTTTAATGATGTTTTAATAATAAATTGAAGATGGTATCGGTAGTATTATGAATGTTGCAGTATAATAGCAATAATTGCAGCATTAAAAGTTTTCTTATGATCAGAGTTTATCATTAATTAGAAGTGAACTATTAATTCCATTTAAATAATTTTGATGGTTATGAATTATTGATATTTTATCTAATAAGCATAAGCCAGGAGTGTATATTTATGTGGTTAATAATTTTCTAAAGAATGAAATATGTTAGTAGTGTTATTTCTTGTTATATAGAATGTTAAGGTTGATCAGCTGAATTCGAATAATATTTATGTGAAAAAAAAGAAGAGAAAGAACTTATGTACTACAATCTTGGAGAATAGAAACTAAAATTAAAGAGTATAACAGGATTTAGATATGTGAAAGTATGATTTAGGATTGCGATAAGGAGGATCAAATGAATTTAGATATCCATACACTATAAGAATCCAGACTATTACGATGGCTATTTGCTGTCCCTAATAGTCTATCTGCCGTCACTAATAATGTTACCATCGTTAATTCCATCGTAACAGTCAATCTAAAAAAATTTTATCATTAAATATTCTTATTAACGATGGCAAATACCATCATTGTTAATATGACTATTAGCGATGGCGTTAGCATGTAATAATCTATTATTAATTATTTTAAAATTTTAAATTATTTTTTTTAAAAATTAAAAAATATTAGCAACAGTATTTTTGTGACTAATGCCATTGCTAACAATTATTAGCGACAAAAAATACCATCACTAATATCGTTTCTAATTTTTTTTAATTTTTAAATTAAATAATTTTTTAAAAAAATATTAGAGATGCGGTATTATCGCTAATAATGTTGCTAATAAATATTTATGATGGTATTTTTCATCGCAAATAATTAATTTTATTTTTTTAAAAAATTAATAAAAATATTTTTAAAAATCTATTTTAATTAATCACAATGAATTATGGTTCCTAATATCTGTTATAATTAAAATCTAAGGATAATATGACAATAAAAATTAAAAATTAATTATATTATATTAAAAATATAAATTATATAATTTTTTTACAATCAGTATAAAAAAATATAATACATAAAAAAAAATCAATATGATCCTCATCATCGTATGCCTCCTTCCGCTTCTCTCCAATAGCTGGTGGATGAGAGTCGGATGTCTAGCATCCTATAATGAAAAAATAAAATAATATTAGTAAATTTCGATACGGAAGCGTATCTTTTGATATGAAGATGTATCTTTTAACATACTCCTTGATTCTTGAATAAATTATTTCTATACATTCTATTCGATGATACGGAGCTATAGACACCCCGGCCTATCGATTGGATGGTTAGATTGAATTTTTAGCCTCTAGATTTTTTTCGAACTCAAGCCTAAATATACGAAGCTTCTCAATATAAAAACTTAAAATAAGTAAAAAGATTTAGTAATATAATTATCTGATGTGATGGTTGGGATGACGAACCTAGTCGGTCGCATAGCTATGGGTCCTGGAGAAGCTCCACGATTGTATTGCAGATGGTATCCAAGAGGCTCTGAGATCGCTGGCTTAGAAGCCTCTGCACGATCTCCTCCATGTGTGCATACTCCAGGTCTGGGACGTCGAGGTCAGTGAGGACGTCGAAGAATATTGAGCTGGAAGAGGGTCGAAGCTGTGGCCAAGTCTTATGAGCCGGCTCCTACTCACACCCTCGGTGGCACTGAGCCATCCCTCAAGGTCAAGTGGGGCTGAGGAGATGGATCGTCGTCGTACCTCTCAGCAACGTACTCCACGTAATGTGTCTGCATAGTTCAGAAATATATTAGTTTTAATATAAAAATTAGATCCTATAACAATTTAATTAGTAAATAAAATTTGAAATTCTTACTACGATCTGTCGTGACATAAAATCTAAATAGTCACCAGTGCTTCTAGACTGGTGTATGGCCTCCCATAACTACAATTGGTCTGGTGAACGATCCAGCTACCGTATCTACAATAAGTAAATAAAAAAATTAAATTAATTAAAGCATGCATATAAGAGTTTTTACAGTTCTAGTAAAGAATTTTGGTATAAATTTTTTATCAATCTATAGGTCACAACATGTGTGTCAATCGAGCCATCTGTGTACCTGATTAGATCCTACTGGACAGTCCAATTCTATCGAACCCTCTACTGCCTATCAGAGTACTCTTCGCTGCTCCACTGATCGCAGAGGGCCTGCCATATATCTATCCGCATCCAGTAATCCGTGAAGGACCTCCAGTCTAATGGTGACTGAGAATCAATGTGCTGGATGGCGGACTGGCTGAGGCTATAGAGGTCATCTCGAAACCTCCATGTGGCCACCTCCTCGAAGGTCCGATAGCCAGCCTCCTCATCTTGGAGAGTCTCAAATTGGTAGTATTCCTGCAAGATAGAAGCATATATTAATATGTAATTAAAATACCAACGTACCAAAAATTAAAAATTAAACTAGTTTTGACTTACAAAAAATATCTCTCAGACTGCATCACGAGCTCCCGACGCCAACTCAAGAACTCGTTCACTGGTCCCAACATCAATCAACGTATGATCCCGATAACAACACAAGATATAGAAAGCTCTCTGAATATGCTGCAAAATTGATTTCGAAGAATAAATATTAATTCTAAAATTATTAAATTCTAAACATATTAATTGAGCATGTAGTACTTACGAGCGGCTCTAGATATGGATGATCTCTCTATCTTCTGACTGAATCGGATGTGCCATGAGCCAGATGGATCCTCGACCATGGTGCTGTGTCTGAGAGCCGACGGTCACTACTGCATGCGACTGTGGGGTCACTGGTGACCTCCTATCCTCTGAATCTAAGCATAAAATATCTAATACAAAAAATATTATATCAGTTAACAAATGAGAAAATAATATAAACAAAAATATATAAATTAAGTGTTAGAGCTTACTGCTTGATGAGAGAGGGGTAGAACTATGCGAGCTGACCGCGTGATCGCTCTCTCCTCGAGAGCTCTGTCCTCGACGAGTGCGGCTCTAACCTCTGAAAGACATGATGTATGCTCTCTAGAAATAAAAATAAATAGATTCACTAAATTAATTATATAATTATGGATGACAATGCAAGATTTAAAATGATGCAAGACAAGTGATTAAAATGATCCAAAATTATATACTTAGCACTACTCATCGGTCTCTTCAGATGTTTGGTATCCTTCAGAATCTTCTTTCAATTCTTCCTCTTTTTAGCACTACTCATCGATCTCTTCAGATGTTTGGTATCCTTAGGAATCTTCTTCCGATTCTTCCTTTTTTTCTTCCTTTTCTTCCACCTCTTTCTCTTTTTCTTCCCCTTCTTAGAGAAGATTGTCCTTTAGAATAATTTCAATTGGATCTACCTCTTCATGTTAGCCATCTTCACGTAGGAGAATTTCTGGAGCATCCAATTCCACATCATCAAATAATTGATGAACTCCTACTGTCTCATCCTTTTGAAAGCATTTTGGTAATTGGAGCTCTTCTTCTTTTTCGAGCGCGTAATGAACAGTTCGAGATTTAATTTTGCATACAGCCCATCAATCTTTTCTTTCTCTTTTTCTTGATGGAAAAGGAGTATAATATACTTGAGCAGCTTGTACAGCTAGTACAAATGGCTCATTGACATAAGCTTTTGATTCATATTTGATTTCATAAGTTCGTATCGTGGATCAACCTTCATACCATTATTGGTATCGAACTATTGGTATTTAAATAGAATGACACTATTACCTCCAATGTAGCTTATCTTAATCACTTCTTTTGAGGATTCCATAGTAGTCACTCTCCACCTTATCTTCCCACCAGCTGTCTTTTATACACACACCACTGCTCATGGTGCTTTTATAATTTTCATATTACTAAGTGTAAAATTTGAAATCATTTACATTACAGCTATTATAGCATGTCATATATTTTTAAGGTCCGTAACCTAATGGTTTTAGCATCGTTGGTATGGACTCGCTCCCTTGAATGACCTACATATTATAAAAAAATAAATTAAAAAAATTAAAATATATAAAATGACAATGGATGCTTATCGATTGACGGAACGAACATGCAAAGTTCTCTGAGTGTTGTGTTGATGTTTCTTCATCACTTATGCTTGAGTTTTCTCCTTTTAGCATCTTATCATATTGCTTAAACATACATAAGATAAGTATACTGAAATGAATAATTAAAAAATTAGAATTGTGATGGATACTTACAAGACATATAGGTCGACCTCCATGTAGTTTAGTAAAACATACATCTCTGCTTGTAAAAGTTCAATATCGGAGAAAATCTGATGAATCTCGTGCTTAAATTCTCAAGCGGGATAGGTAAATATTGAGATCTCCTACTCTGATCCCTCAACACTATCATCATTATTTCAGTCCACTTAAGTCAGCTTGATCTACACACTGGGATTAAAGTATTGTCGGTTGAAATTTGAAATCTCTTCGATTATATAAGCCTCCACAGTAGAATCTTTGACTTGGACCTTATTTTTCACTTTCTTCTTAAGACTGTGCATGATCTTTCAAATGGATACATCTACATGTATTGCACTGGACCCCCCACCCTAGCTTTATACACTAGATAAATCACGAAGTGCTCCATGGAGTTAAAGAAGCTAGGAGAAAATATCTTTTCCAACTTGTATATGATCTCTACACTGCAAGCCTCAAGACTGGAGAGGTGATCGGTGGATAGTTCGGTAGCACAAATATCTCTGCATAGAAGGCTAAGCTCGATCAAAGAACTCCATATAGAGTTGGAAAGAAAATCATGTCAAGCCAATAAGAGTAATCATTGAGTGAATATATGGCAGTCATGGCTCTTTAGCCCATGAAACATGCAATCTTTGATATTGACGCACCGAGCTAGATTACTTGTATAATCATTTGAAAATTTAAGGCTCTTACACCATTCGCAAACATCCTTCAGCTGCTCCCTTGTTAAGGTATAAGATGCTTTCGGCTTTAAAAATTTTTCAGATGACATCTTAACTAGCTCTAATAGAGGACACTTACATTTATTTTTCATATCTGCTTAAGCTTTGAGATTATCCTTCTCTTGCCCTTGACATCCATAACAGTGTAGAAAAATTATCGAATACATTCTTCTTGATATGCATGACGTCAAGGTTATGACAGATGAAATTGATGAACCAGTAGGATAATTCTCAGAAGATGCTTCGCTTCACCTAGTTATGAGTTGTACCGAACCCCGAAGCTTCTGCTTGTCAAATTCAATGCCAAATGGGACTTCGTCTAATTGGGATACCCTCTGAAACACTTCTATACCACTGAGGTGCTGGGGCGTATGGTCCTTCTCTATCTTATTCCTCCTGAAACTGTCCCGCTACTTTCGTAAAGGATGATGCTCAGGAGAATTGACGATGACAATCGAACCAGCAGGGCTTATGATCATACTCAAGCTGAAAAGATTTTATATTCTTCATGTAATAGAGACACGCTAGCTTCCCATGAGTGCTCCATCCTGATAGCATCCCATAAGCAGAAAAATCGCTAATGATCCACATCAATGCAGCCTTCATTACAAAATTCTGCTTCTTCGATGCATCAAAAGTATGAATATCTTCGACCATAATAATTTCAGCTCATCAACCAGAGGCCTTAGATACATATCAATACTTCTATCAGGATGTCGTGGTCCAAAAATGACTAATGTAAGAAAGATATTATATTCTTTCATGCACATCTCAAATGGCAGATTGTATGGAGTGATAAAGACTGACTAATATGAATAAGGGACCGCTGCATGATCGAACGGTGTAAAATCATTCGTAGATAGATCCAGCCGGACATTGCATGATTCTTGAGCAAATAAAAGATGGTTGCTTCCATATCTCGCTGTCTGATGGATGACACATCTTATTGGGGTGCTTGCATGGTCCTTCTTTGTGCCATCTCATTTGCTCGATAGTATTCTTGGACAAATGGAGCCTCTAAAGTCTAGGAGTAAGGGGAAGGTATCAAAAATCTTATATGATATGTCCTTCTGATTTCTACCCTCTTACCTCGACTTAAATTGACTAGCACTGCATACGCTGCATGAGCTCTTTTGTTGGTCCTTCTTATAGAAAAGTATGCAACCATTACGGCATGCATCTATCTTTTCATATCCCATATCCAACCCTTTCATCATTTTCTTCAAAGCATAGAAGCTCCCAACAAGTATCTCATCCTTCGGTAGCATTTTTTTATTATTACTACCATCCTATCATAATAATTGACCATCATATTAAACTCAACTTTCAAGTTCAACAACTCTAACACAGCTGATAGTACGTGTGTATTTCATATTCCGACCATAGTGGTTCATCAGCATCTTTCAGCATACGGTAGAAATCATCCTGCCAGCTTTTAGATCATTCTCCACATCCTAATTAAATTCAGGACCAGTCGCATCCATAACCATGTCCACCATTCTATCTATATCCATATCTGCTTGGTTCTAATCTTGCAACTTTCTTCCATATCGCTTCATGTAGATACCAATATCTAGAGTTGAGCATAAATCTATTCTTATACAAATGGATAGTAATTGTATCTCTATCAAATATTTTTCTATTGCCACATCTGTTACAAGGGCAACGAGCCCATCCTTGATGTATGAGTGCCGTATTTCCAAAAGTAAAATCGCAGAAGTATTCTACACCCTCCCTGTATTCAGCAGAATCTTCTATCGACTACTCAATGGTCCATCCAACTACAATCCATGATAAACTATCTAAAAATTCTGCATATATATAAATACAAAGCAATTGCTAAATACTATTTTATCATTCAAAATGGCTTACATAGTAAATATATCTTATTATCAACTAATAGGTAAAGATAGGTCCTATCCTATCTTTAAAATGTATTAATTCTATAGGTCCATTACAGTAATCAAACAATATGCAATAGGAGTCGAAAGATATTTTGATAGTATTTTTTCTTAGTTCTCCCGTGCAGGGAGAACAAAAGAAATATGCTGTCTAAATTTTTTTCGAACCATCAGCATATCATTTTATTCTATCATGACCTATAGAATTTTTGTATTTTCCAAACTGTCCATAATGGACAATCAATTGACCAATGTATATAATTCTTCCATCTGTACAAAAATAAATAAATATACGGATATATTAGAATATGTACATCAATCAATTGATTGGTCTATCGCTCTATGCAATATAAATTTTATTAAAATTAACACATAATTAATGCTGCACTTCATCGTCTGAGTGCACTAGATGCCGAGGGCTAGATGCCTTGGATGCCAGCTGTGATCTAAGGCTCGGACACATAGAACACACCCAAACCCCATGTTTACAATGCTGTCCGGCACCTTCCCTTGATCCGAGCACTCTACATGCCCAGACTCAAGTCTGTACATCTAATTAATCAATTAATTAATTATCTAACTAATTAATTAAATCAATATTTAATTAACTTTTAGTGACTGCACTCTAGCTATCATTAATGTCGTCACTAATAGTAGACTATATTAGCCATTGTTAATGCCGTCGCTAATACTCACAATGCTGATATGAAGACGGATCGCAGGGCAAGAGTAGCAGGGCAAGGTTGAGGCGACTGGCTCGGGGCCGCAAGCTGGGGGTGGGGGCCGCAGGGTTGGGTGGGGGCTCGGGGGCCGGTGGAGTCAGGTTGCGGGCTGGGGGCCATAGGGGGTGGCGAGGCTGCAAGTTGGGGCCGCAGGCCGTGGGGGTAGTGGGGTGGAGGCCGTGTGGCCGGTGGTGTCGGCTTGGGTCAGGCCGATGCAGGGATGAGGCTGATGGGGTTGCAGCGGTCGTGGGACACCGGAGAGGAGGGTGGGGGGTTGGGGGCGGGAACACAAAACAATAAGTTGGGAGAGAAATATTTTGATTTTATAAAAGACTATTAGTGACAGCAAACTTGCCATCGCTAATACCATCACCGATGGTATTACCGATGAAATTTCAATCGTTAAAAATAAAAATCATTTGTTAATATTTTTATCATATTTTTAAAATATTTTTTTTCAAATTATTAGCGACGGCATGACTTCCGTCGCTAATAACTTAGCCATCGCTAATACTATCATGAATGCCATCGCTAATAATATTTTTTATTAACGATGAAATCAGCTATCGTTAAAAAGATTTTTGATCACTAAAAGCTGTATTAGTGACGGCAATATTGCCGTAGCTAAAAGCCATTGCTAATAATCTCTCCACACCTTCACAAATATCCGAATATACTATAATTTTAAAATTTAAATTTCATCTTCACCATTCATTATCTAAATAATTATCGTTAGAATATCATCACAAAAAACTGCTTCAATCCGATAGCCCTAGCTATATCGATCAATAAAATTTGATTTCGACAGTCATGAACAACTATATGATGATCTGATAGATAGAGACCATCGATGGATTTAAAATTTATTCGAAAACTTACAATGATAATCTCAATGATATTTGTAGCATACTATCAAAATTTTACTTCAATCAGATATCATTATGATGATCAATTTAGTACGGAATGATTTCGATCGTTAAATAAAAAATAAGTGATCAAAAGGTCAAATGGCATCCTATTAAAATAATTTTTTAGATAAATAATCTTTGTTACTACTTTAATCATTTGTATAATGATGATCGTAAAATCTAAATCGCACATATATAAACCATCTACATTAATTAGATCTTACAAAAGTACAAATATAATTATTTAAAAATTTTAAGAATGAGTATCAAGAGACATATAGTTTTGATCGTTCAGATATATGTGTTTTAAATTTTACGATCATCACCGTACAAATGATCAAAGTAATAGTAAAGATCATTTATCTAAAAAATTATCTTATAATTGATGTCGTTTGGCCTTTTGATAACTCATTTTTCATTTAACAATCTAAATCATCCTGTGCTAAATTAACAATGATAATGATGTCCGATTGAAATAAAATTTTGATAGTGTGCTAAAAATATCATCAAAATCATCGTTGCAAATTTTCAGACCCATCGATTATCTTTATCTATCAGATCATCATGCGATCATTCGTGATCGTTGAAATTAAATTTTATTGATCGACATAGCTAGGGCTACCAGATCGAGATAATTTTTTATGATGATACTCTAACGATAATTATTTAGATAATGAACGGTGAAGATGAATTTTAAATTTTAAAATTATACTATATTAAAAAAAATAAGAAAAAAATATATTCTGCATTGAGTATTAGCGTTAGCAGTTGCCGTCGCTAATACTCTTCCTGTCCTCGCTAATAATTTTAATATTTTTTTTTATTTTTACGATGGTGAATATCGTCGCTAAAAGTGTCGTAGCTAATGATTATTAGAGATGACAGTTACCATCGCTAATATTCTTTTTGCTATTGCTAATAATTTTAATAAATAATTTTTTTTTATTTTTTATGTCGATGAATGTAGTCACTAATAGTGCTGTCACTAATGATTGTTAGAGATGATAATTATCGTCACTAATATTCTTTTCGCTGTCCCTAATAATTTTATTAAATATTTTTTTTATGATGGTGATTGCTGTCTCTAATAGTACCATCATTAATGATTATTACTGACAGTGATGCTATCGCTAATACCGTTTATACCATCGATAAAACTAATATTAGCAATGGTAAAAATTTATCTCTAATAGCCATCGATAAAAGAATTATTATCGACGTAATCGTTGCCATCTGTAATGCCATCGTTAATAGACATATTAGCGATGGTAAAAATATGATCGCTAATACCTTAATTTCTTATAGTGATAGTAATCTGAATAGGTGCAACTAGAGTATTCAGAAATTGGAATGGATTAGAATAATTTAGTAAGTGGTGGGTGGTAACTCATAGGTTAGGTGAAGATTTTTGGTATATGATTATATGAGGAACAATCTTAGAAAGAAATAATCAATTGTATGGTTATCATTTAATGGATTTTATTTTTGATAAGAATTATTTCATATAAGTGATTAATTTTGT
Source organism: Elaeis guineensis (assembly GCF_000442705.2). NCBI lineage: Eukaryota > Viridiplantae > Streptophyta > Magnoliopsida > Arecales > Arecaceae > Elaeis > Elaeis guineensis. The sequence continues at coordinate 9,187,851 of NC_026003.2, read as the reverse complement.
GATGTTGATTACAAATTGTGAAAATAATCAATATATCCCCAAAAATAATATTAGCTGAGGTAACAAGAAAGTTGGGATTGTGAGATCTGATATCTAGAGATAAATGAAGGACAATTTGTTAAATCCTTTGTTGAAATTATTGTTAGTAGAGAAGGTCAACCCCAAGTGAGGTCGGAAGAGCGAGTGGCAACCTATGCTTTTCATACCCTGTAGCACTAGTTCTACTTCAAAGTGTGAGATGTTAATTTTTCAGATAGAATGTATTATAAATATTCTTTTCAAAGGATAAAAGCTTAATATAATGTTGTAAGAGCAAAACTACAGCAGTTGAGGTGTGACTATGATAGACTAAGAGATATAAATCAAAAGCATATCGATTAATGTTCTGTCCTACAGTATCAAGTGATAAGATTGAGACAAGGACTCCCTTTAGATACTGAATCTTTATCTAGAAGAAATTGAAGTGGAGAAAAGAGAAAGAATAAAGAAAAGTATGATTTATTATTGCATCGGATGAGTTTATGCTATGCTTGATATCCTGATTTGAATTTATTCAAATTCTGCTTTATATTGGAGGATTTCATAGTGATTAATTTTGATTATATTATTAAAAAAATTATAATTAGCTAAATATCTTGATGTGTTTTGAAAAAGGTGTTAAGATAATATTCAAGAATTCAAGCAATTGGCAATTAATCAAATGTTCTTAAGCGACTTGGAAAAGAATTTAAGATTTGAAATTAATTAAAAATGACATACTAAGTTTAAGTTAAATTTTACTATTTGTACAATTGTTTGCATAAGTTATAGTATAAATATGCAGGTAGTTATAAAAGATTGAAATCATCTTAATAAGAATTTCCTTTAAGGGCACATAGGTTGAATAATAAGTGTTTAAAATTTTGATTGGCAACTAATGATACAAACAAGAGGACTAAAGGTCTATTGAGCATTAACATATGTGGTGACAAAATTTAACGATTGATTCGATCTAATATTATTACTTGTTTAGAAATTTGAAAGCTAGTAGTCAGTGGATCATGAAGAAGATATGTAGTGAATAAGAACCAAGTCATTATTTCTGAAAGGAGCTAAGTATATGTTGATTATAGTAATATTATGCAAATAGAAGATAGAATTCTAATTAAGGTTGCAAGCATGTCAATAAAAGGTGTTAGAATCTAGTAGAATAAATGTTGATACAGCTTGTTAAAGAAAAGGAAGGAAAGAATTAGTAGGTTCTAAAAAAATATTGATATTAGAAGGAATGTTAGAATAAGAATTATGATGGCTAAGAGAGAAAGGCTATAGTGATATAAATACTAGAATGATCTAGGTTGATATATTAGAGTAATTATTGTTTCGCACCCCAATTGCAAAAAAAATTGAAGAATGCCTAAGTCCAATAATATATAGCGGGACTCTATGTAAATGTTTAATGATTTTGATATTAAGTCTCATGTATTTAGTAATTCTTGTTCTTGAGAATTGATGTGAAGTTAGCAAAGTCAATTATCTATAAGAATATTTCAAAATTTTTGAAGACTATAATAAGCTTGAATATTAGAGATCCTAAAGTTATCCTCATCATCAAGATTCTAGTCACAGATTAGTATATGGGTAGTGATAATGAAATTTATCAATAGAGCTTGTGATTAGTAGTATGGATTTAGTAGTGATAATTTTGGGATTTAGAATATTTTTGAGTTTAAATATGCAAAATTTCGAGGATAAAATTTATTTAAGAGGGAAGGAATGTGAGGTCCAGCCCAAGAGGGGGCTTTTCCCATGTGCCACATAGGGGTCTGCATGTTGTGGATCGTGGTCGGTTGTGGGGCAACTGCGTGCACCCCATCACGGAAGAAAAAAAGGGAGGAAGAGCATGGAATGTTTCCCTATTTTGGATTGGAACAAAACCCTCTCCTCTCCCACCTTTTCTCTCTTATACTTGCTCTCTCCCACTTTCTCTCTTGTGTGCTTAATCTCTCCCTCCTTTTGTCTTTCTTCCATGCTTTCCTCCCTCCCAAGCCCTCTCTCTCTCTATCTCCCTAGCTCTCCCCTCTCCCATCCGTGTGTGTGTGTGTGTGTCTATGTGTGTGAGTGGGTTGAGAAGTCGAAAAGCAAAACAAGAAAATAAAGAGAAGAAGAGAGAATAAGAAAGAGGAGAAACCTCCCGTTTCTTCCCTTCTTTGCATGTGCATGTGTGTGCGCACATCTATGTGTGAGTGGATTTGGAAATTGAAGAAAAGGATAAAAAAGAAGAAAAAAGAAAGAGAGAGAACACTGGATACCTCTCCCTTTTTCTTTCTTTCTCCTTCCTCCTTCTCTTCCTTCTTTCTCTTCTTCTTCTCTGTTGTTGCTTTGGTAGTTGTGACTGCTACCGTAGGAAAACTCTTTATTAGGGTAGGTATGATTGAGTATCTTATTTTATTATATAGATGATCTTAATTACTTGTTAATAGGTAGATGTTAGAACTTTTGGCATGTAATTAAATTCTATTAGAAACTAAGTATTAGATAATGGAATGAAAAAAGAGGACTATTATGAGAAGAGGGAGTATCAAGGGAAAAGAACCTTATGAGAATAGAGAACTTAAAGGTAAAGTTTTGAGGGTGGATTGATTCTACCCTATTTTAATCCAAGAATTTTATCTCCCTATTGGCTAAGTGGTTTAAGTTAAAATTTTAGCTAAAAATTGCTAACTCATGGGTCAATCTGAGGATGAAATTTGAGAATTTTAGAATGATTTAGCTAGGATAAATAATTAATGGAAGGGGGCTATTATGAAAAGAAATGATGAAGGAGAGGTCATAGTATCCTCTCTTTTCTTTCTTTCTTTTCTCCAAAATAATGAATTCTAGAAATTTAGAGACTTAAGAAGGTTGGAAAAGTTGCTAGGAATTAGTTTAAACTTTATTGGGGCTTGTTAGCTTAGCTATGGTTGTAGATTGCCAGATCCCTAGAAACCCTGACAATGGTTAGTTGTTGATTGTCAGCATTTTGAGGTATATAACATTTATATTTTATAATTAATCTAAATTAAATTGATCTTTATGTCATCTTTGATATGATACAAATTATTGTAAGTATCACTAATATGTTATCATGATCAACCTGAATCAGGTGAGAATCATTTTGTGTAGTTAAGACAATATAAACTAATGTAGATATATTCAGATCTGATGGTACATAAAATTATTGTATAACATTGATATCATCTTTTGATATGATACAAATCATTGTAGGTCATACTTATATTTTATCTTGATTCATCTGAATCAAGTAAAAATCATCTTATTCAGTTGAAATGATACAAGCTATTGTAGAGATATTTAGATTTGATTGTGCTTAAAATTGATATATATCGTCTCCCTGATATGATGTGAATCATCTTAATTGATTTTTGATCTCATCATGCATATAATTTATACGTTGTTGGTGTGAGATTTCGGTCGATGCTGGAGAAGCTGGAGCGGATGGTCGAGATCGATCTCCCGAAGGCGAGACCTGCAAGAAAAGCTCCGATCGGAGGTGGCTCCGGGGGACTCTCCGACGCTCAAGTCAGTATCTCATTCAACAAAGGAGGACCGTGAGAGGCAGAGTGGTGGCTTACCTTGGGTCTCCTTTTTCTTGTCTTCTTATAGACGGAGCTCGGAGGTCATTAGGCCTGGACTATGGCTGTCAGGGTAGGCTGCCCACTGTCCATCCACTAATTAGATTGTTGGTTGTGGGTGTCGAAGCACCATGTGCCACCTTTCGGATGTTTGTCAGAATATTTTGTCCCCACCTTCCAAAAGTCGTTAGGATATTTTACCTGTTGTTCCGATGGTCCAGTTGGTTGGCACTTTCAGATTGACCCGAGATCTCATCAACAGCATTCGAGGGGTCATTAATGGTGATTGATCAGTGGAGGGGTTTCGATAATCATTGAGTTACTAGCGAGTCATTGGTGGATATGCAGAAGAGGAGTTAGATGTCATGACTACCCCCTTCGAAAAAGGGGCCCTTGGTCTAGAATTAGGTTTATTGACAAGCACGAGGCTTGTCTGCTGACGCTTGCTCAGTCTGGCATGGTGGGCTATGAATCAGCCCTTAGATAGTCCGTGTTTTCTACTAATAGCCTCGAAGGCTGGCACTAGCAAGCAGACCTAGAGGAAACTGCTGATTACTCTGAGTGGGACTCGTTGAGGTTAACCGACATCTCCTTGATATTAGCCTTCCCCTATCCACGAGATGGGGTGTTGTGGGCCAGCCATGTATTATCTTAGGTGGAGGTCGATCACAAGTCGACCACGGCTTAGTACTTCTTGGAGTTAGGTTGGCTATTCTAGACCTTAGGCTTCTTCATATTTTCAACCTGTACAAATTTTTTTCCAATACATACCCCCTACTCCTGAGTCTAAGCTTGGATTGGATCAAGGGATATTGCTGATTTTGGGCACCAAGGATGTGAAAAGTCCAAGATAAGAATGCATGCGACTTTTGGGGTGGATGCGACGGGCTTGGGTGGGTAATCATGACTGAGATAAAGGGCCTCAATTTGAATTTCGGAGGGTACCTTCCTAGCACATGCATTAATCTGGGCGACTGATGGCGGCAGGCGGTCGATGGGAAGACGCCATATGTGGGCTACTCGTCGATGATGACGATTTGCAATCTTCTGGAGCCATCCTTTTTCATTATAAAGCGCACTGCTTTCCTTCCTTCCCATGCTTTCTGGCAGTCTTTAGGGTCACTCCCTTTTCTTTCGACTCTTCCTCTCCCTTGGGCTGCCATCGCACCTGGTTCATTTCGTTCGGGGTTTCCTTCACTGCGACATCCTCAAGGGGTTGTCTAAGAGTCATCCTTGTCATCACTGGTTGTCTTCTCAAGTTCCCTCCTTCCTTTCACATGGGTTTTCTTTTAGCCATTCTTATTCTCTTATCTGTTTAGCATCTATTTCAATCTTTTTCCCCTTTCTATGTCTTGATCTTTGCTCTCGACTCTTTTAATGATGGGTTCGCAGATTCAGTCGGAGAATGGTCTACCTCTTCGGGGGCAAGTCCCAAGACCCTTTGGGAGATGTAAGGTTCCCAAGTCGATTTGGCCTCAGGGCCTGATGGACTAGGTTTCATGCTAGGATTGGAAGATCTAGGCCGCATCCGAGCATCGTATGAGGTTTCAGCGGAGTTTAATTTGTAGCTCCCGGGACCATCAGACGGGCGAATGATTCACCACCCGATCGGCTAGCGTGTATGAGGAAGCACTTAATGCTGGTCTACAGCTTCCTATTCCTTCTTTTATTCTCAACCTCTTTCACCTTTATGGTCTCTCTCTTTGCACGCTAGTTCCAAATTTCTTCCATTTTGTCATCGGCTTCTTAGTCGTGTGCGCTATGACGAACGTCAAGTCCTTTGTCTCTCTTTTTTAAAATTTCTTCACCCTTAAAAGACATCCATATGTCAGGGATTGGTGGTACTTGCGACTTAGAGGGGGTTTCTCCTTGAACACAGGTACTCCCTCCTCAGTTCATGGGTGGAAGGAGCATTTTTTTTTTTTCTCGTCTGTCGCTCGATAGTTGGAACTTGCCAAATTGGGTATGGCTAGATGCCTCGATCAACGACATTCTAAAGCTAGGGACTGAGGAGGAGGGTTACTTCAAAATCCTTAGGATTTTAAGGCTCCTCCTTTAGGGAAGCTGTTATTTGAGGAAGCCTTTTATAATGCGGGGCTTAGCCTGATCGACCCTAGGGGTGAGTAGAAAATTATTCTTTTTTCTCTCTTTCCTTCCTGTGTTTCTGATCCTTGTCGTATTGTTGCAAGCATGAAGCCCAAAACTCTCACCAAGATGAGGAAGAATGCCCTTAAGAAGAGGACAGCTTCGACTCTGAGGGTCCTGCAAAGAAGGCAAGGGCCGCTGAGGTCAGCCAATAGGGAGTGCTAGTTGAGCAAATTCTTCTGGGTGAGGGTACCATCGTGGGTGCAATCCTCGATCAATCGAGTGCATCTTGTCAGGTTGAAGTCTCCATGCCTGCTCAGCTAAATTCTCCTCGGGCAACTCTGGCTTTCATTCCAATTCCTCCTGCTCGAGGGGAAGAGGGCGGTTGGTCCCAACGTGTTGGTCCCCACAGAAGAGCCATCCGATGGTGGGATCCAACCATTTGACATCCTGAGGGCATTGCTTTCGATGATTGAAAGCTTGTTCAGGGTCTGATGGAAGGGATACTTCTTCTCTCAGAGCTAGGGAAGCTCAGAGAGCAAAGTTTCATTGGTTTGTGGAGGTGAGACGTGACCTCCCTTCACCAGATATCGTGATAACATGCTTCTCCAATTTCTACTTTCTTTTCTTCTCCTCCTTCTCATGCCATTTCTAAGTAGGTGTTCCACCTTCTTGCCAAGCTGTCGAGCCGTGCAGGGAAGCGAAAGAGTTCACGCTCGGGTGGAGGGCTGAGGTAGAAGTCGGGTGCCTTGAGGAATCATTAGCAAGGTGGGTTCAATCTTGCTCATAAAGGAGTTGCGGAAGCGAATTCGGCGTCAAGATGGAGGAGGGGGGAGGCTTACAGAGGTTGGCAAATGGAGATCGAATTGGCTCGAGGGGAGAGCGGGAATGGCTCAAAGCAGCTGAGGCAGAAGAGTCGACGAGTGGTTGTCGAGACTGGTCATCTCGCAGTGGAGCATTTAAGTTTCTGATGAATTGAAGATATAAAGGTCACGTTCGGTCAAGACTCTTTCAATACTAGCTTGGAAAGCAGGTTTGATGATTGTCGTCGCCTGGTTGCCACTCGACTCCCTGCGATGGACCTTTCTTTCTTAGATGCGGACAAGAAGAAGCTGCAGAGAAGTTCGTCCCTCCTGAACCTGGGGTCACCCAAGGATGACTAGAAGGGGAACTGATGGTTGTTGAGGTCTCCTCATCTCTAACTATCGGCATCCCAGCTCTGACATTGACTTCTCCAACCAGAGCACCCACAGGCCCGTCGAAAGCTGTTCAGGCTCGGCAGACCCTTCAAGTGAGGTCAGAAGCTAGGATATGTTGTAATTTTATTTTTTGCTATTTTCCATATAAATAAGACTTTCATTAATGAAATGGACTTTGCCTTCTTTTAAAATGGTATCTTTCTATGCACTTATTTAGTCTTTCTGACAAGTTATCGATGAATGCAGCCTTCCCATTCTCCATGCTGGGCCCTTATTGGCTTCTGTGCTACGAGAATTAGAACTCGCATTAACGACCTGGAGAGAAAGGTGAAAGCATTGAGCAAAAAGGTTTCAGATAAGAAGAGGGAGCTTTTCAAGGTTAGAAAGATGTTTGAGGAGGCTTCACAGAGGCAAGCATCGTCGAGCTACTATTTGGCCAAGAAATAGAGCTCGTGTCGAGGAAAGGAACAGGCTGACCAAAGAGTGCAAAGGTTATCAGAGATCACCAAGAGGGTGACATGGGATGTAGCCACCAAGGTGCTTCAATATAGCCATCAATTCCAATGGGCTATGGAAAGATTTCAGCATTAGAGTCATTGGCAGCAGCCAAAGAGGATAAGTGGGAATCGACAGTACTTGTTGTGCAGCTTCAGAGCGAGTTGCGTGATGCAAGGCGAGGATCTTGGATTTTGAGTAGGCCCAAGCAAGGTAGAGCCCAATTTCTAGAAGGGCCTACAATGTAGCGGCGCTCGCATCGTGCCGCGGGAGAATCATCCGGTGATGACAAGGCCTCAAGCCGCAACTAGATTTGAGCCGAGTACAAGTCGGTTGCAAATTATGATCGAGCCTACGTTGAGGGAGGATTGGCCTACTTTGGTTGGGCCTTAAGTCAGTGGGGACCTTGGGATGAGGATCCCCACGAGGGGAACTCATCAATCCTACCCTTGGGTGCTCCACGATAGGATCCATCGCATGTTCGACTTCGGCTTCGAGATTGGTTTCACGAATATCGAAATCAAGTCAGGATGCTATTCTCTGGGCTCGATTTTTCTGATCTTTCAAAAGATGGCCCTCGCCTTCCTATTTCTCATAGCCCATTGAGTGGGCAGCAATTGGTGATTATCTCCGAGAGCATAGGGGCGCAAGGGAGAGGTCGGGGAATGGCAGGGTGGAGCTGATCCTCCCATCATTCGCTGTGCATCGCGTGAAGCTTACCAGAGGTGGGGAGATTCAAGAGGGGCCTGACGAGCTTTCGAGCCAAGGATAAATTGTTCTCTGATGCGAGTTTTTGTTTCTTTGTCAGTGTCATTTGTTGACTGGGATGACTTTCTTGTAGTTGGGACACTTAAAAATAAATGAAGTTACTCCTTACTATACCCTTTCTCATCTTGCATCACCATTAAGTAGTCATTGAGCCTCTGTACTCTGGTAGCCTTCGGCGAAGAATCTTCGACGGCGGTCAAGGCGAGCGATCTTCGGAGCTCCGCAGGCTGCTGCCTTATACACTTATGTGGATAGTTTGGCACTTTGAAAAATAATGCTTCAACGATACCCATGAAACGACTGTCCAATTAATCAAGAAAATAATGCTTCAAGAGTTGGCGTATTAAGTGGGTATGATGGTTGTCCTTTCCCAAAGGGATTAAGCCAAGTGGGTGCCTGAAACTAAGAATAATTTTTGCATGGCGATAGAGGGTCCATGAGGGGTCGCCCAAATTAACTTCCGAGGTTGGAAGGATGCATCTTTTCCCGCTTGGTGAACCATCAGACCTTTGAAGCGGCGATTGGGTTCCAACAGTGGGGTTGATGCCTATATAAGGAGACTGGGGTTTCTGGGGTTGCCATCCACATCCTTCTTCAGCATCTACAACTCTCTGTCAGTTTAGCTGGATGATGCCCTCTAAGAGGAAGGTGAAACTGGCAGTCAAAGAGAAGCAAATCGCGGCAAAGAGAGAGGCCGCATTGATCAAAAGGGTGAAGAAGAGGGGCTGTGCCAATCTTCCACCATCAGTTCCAGCAGCCACCTCTTGCTCCTGTCCCCCAGCCCAGTCAAACTCCAATTGGGAGGGTGACTGCAACCAGCTGGGGCATCTGCACCCCTGACTCATCCTTGTGGATTCCCACAATCGTGGGATCAGTGCATTGAGGAATTTTGGGCTTCGTCCGCATTTGGAGAGGAGGTCACCGACGTCGCTGCCTCTACTTTCATCCAGGCTTCGAATACTATAAAGCCCACCTATGGAAGATGATGCCCCAACTAGACCTCTGCTATCTCCAACCTGGTAATAGCGATGAGGAGTTGTTTGATCCTTCTTCTTTTGATGAGGAATAAATCCTCGATGTTGTACTTGCCTTCTTTTTTTCTTTCTTCACTTTTTTTTTCGTATTGTGAAAATCATATCCCTAATGAAAAGGCAAGTTCATTTCACTGTGTGCTCTTCAATTCTTTTTTCATGTTGGAATTTATATTCCTAGTTGATTGAAGGCCATCTGTTGTAGGCCATCCATTGTAGGGCCGACTAGGATCGGTAATAGGTCTTCCGCTTATAACCATGCGAAGCCTCTCTAGCATAGAGCCGACTAGAAATTGGGCCATGGAAGGCCATCCTTAAAAGTGGGCCGACCAAAGGCGTTCAATGTAGGGATGATCAAAAGTCATCCGGTTAATGCTGTCCTACCTTATACCGAACAGGATTGCAGGTAGCTGACCTCTTAGGGTACGGCTCTTGAATGCTCGGTTTGATTAAGGTTGCATGGCGGATATCTTGGATGTCTTGTCACTCTGCCAACACCTAGGACTCAAGCCGCTAGTCTACAAGCGAGATCCGTGGTCAGTGGAAGGGCAAGGATCCGAGGATGAGGTCGGGCTCATCAAGGATCCTAAAAAGTAAGCTTACAAGTTGGCTGACCAAAAAGAGGAGGTTCGCTAGAAATCGGGTAGTGAAGTTTCAGCATTCGAATAGTGGTGTGTCGATCGATTACAAGGCAGTCGAGTACTAGTCAGTTGAGAAGATGGCTACGAGAAGTCGAGGGCACAAGGGGCCTAGCATGCTGGCCTTAGCTTTTCCCATCATTATTCTAGCTAAAGATTCTCCCAACATATGCCCTCTATTCGAGTCGATCTTTGGTCAGGTGAAGAGAGTAGTTTCCATATGCCGTCTGAGAATATGAAGAGCCATCTCCTCGTGAGTGATGTGCATCACTTTCGGGGTGTACCTACACCTCTACGTCTGCATTAAATGCCCGTTGCCTTGAAAGCCTGGGAAAGGGAGGACGAAGCGATGCAACCACCCCCTTACGCCTGAATTAAATGCATGCCAGTTGAGGCAGTGCGCGTCTAGTCCCTGGTCGACACATGGCATGATCTAATAGGAGCAGTTATGGGGTGCTCGCTTTTTATAGGGGAGCTCCTTCCTCTATCTGCTTCAGGATGGAAGTTTGTGTTCTGTCTGCCATGGTGTGGCAAATAGCTTCTCTATGGGTGGAGGAACCTTTGTTCCTAACCGAGGCCACCGACGATCGCTTGAGAGAATGGAGTCATCTCACAAGCTCCAAGTTGGCATGGGAGGTATTGAAAATGGCCATCCTGCTTTGTGGAGCATGGATCTACGGCCCTCAGAGATTGTTCTGGTACCATGCTCAGAGTGGGCCTAGCTTCAGTGGCAGGCTCTGGTGGGATCTCCACGGAGTATGTACTTCCAAGAAGGATGCCACTGATCGTGCAGTTGCTCCTGGGGGCCGCAGTCACTGTTACTTGGGGGTTCCTCTACAGGGCCCTCAATGACCTACTAAAATGATCCAGATACATCTCCCTCTGCGTTGCTGGCATCCCGCTTGGCTTCTGGCTGGGACAGGCTCCCATTTTGGGACAAAAAAGGCGATGGTTGCCGTCGGCCACTGGGCATGAGAGCACCTCTTTCTCCTCCATTTGGATGATTGGCCCACCTCTTGCACCTCTTCCGTGGTGGAAGTGGTGGGTAGTCCATGTCGTCCGATGGAAGAACATGGAATCTTGCCTGGGAGGCAATGGAGGTTCCCCTTGAGCTTTGGGACTGTGGTTTCTTCCAAGATTAAACTCGCAATGTCAGGGCCAAGTGGAAAAAAGGGCCTCCTGACTTAGCCCGATAATTGATGAGTCACAGTGGACAAGACTCTAAGCCAAACTCATAGGCATTCCACCACCTCAGGAGCTACGACACTAGCATAGGGGAGGCATCGGTGCACCCAACTTTCAATCCTTTACGGGAGGTTTTCTTCGGATGGGCATAGAGTTGGCTTGACCTTTGTTGTGTATTTTTATTTATCATTTTTTGATGCTACGCTTGATGCGTCGTCTTTGTAGTAACTTTTGTTATCAATTGAAAAGCGAGCTTAAATTCTATCGCCACATGTCTTTGTGTACATATGCATGGAATTGGCACTCCTAGCCGATTAGGAATCATCGACTCATGCGAGGTCGATAGAAAGCTCCTTTAGTTAGCTGAGCATAGGCCATCTCAACTTAAAGCTTGTTACAGGCTAGGCTGATTAACGCCACTTCTATGGGCTGATCAAAGATCAGACTGATCAAAATCATATTGTTTAAAAGTCGTTCAAAGGCTCCTTCTACGGACCGATCAAAGGCCGTGTTGTCTAAAAGTCGATCAAAGGCTCCTTCTATGGGTCGATCAAAGATCATATATCTAAAAGTCAATCAGAGGCTTCTTCTACGGGCTGATCAAAGATCGTGTTGTCTAAAAGCTAATCAAAAGCTCCTTTTACAGATCAATCCAAGGTCAGGCCGATCAAAGATGTGTTGCCTAAAAGTCGATCAAAGGCTCCTTCTACAGATCGATCAAAGGTCAGATCGATCAAAAGCCATGCTGTCTAGGCTACGAGTCGAGTAGACAAGAAAACGACTTGAAGAAATAAAAATTCTTTATTGAAGGAGATGGTATGGTACATTACTAATAATACATTTGGAGGTTCTCAGAGTTTTATGATCGGAGTAGGGCTCCATCCAGTTGCTTCAGGTGATAGGTTTCTGGCTTGACAATTTCTTCCATCTGATAGGGTCTTCCCATTTTGGTGCTAGCTTGCCTTGCTCACCTGATTGGGAAACTTCCACTCTACATAGAACTAGTCTCCGATCCTAAAGTGCTTCTCCCTAACACTCGAGTTATAATATCGGGCCACTTGGTGCAGATAGGCAGCCATTCTAATGTGAGCTTTTTCTCAAGCTTCCTTTAGTAAGTCCAGAACCACGCATAGCCTTTTAGCATTGGTCTGCTCATGATAATTCTCAACTTGCACTGATGGAATTTTGACTTCAATAGGGACCACTACTTCGACTCTGAAGGTAAGGCTGAAGGGGGTTTCCCCTGTCAGAACCCTTGACGTCGTTCGATATGCCCATAACACATGGTAAAGTTCCTCGACCCATGCTCCCTTTGCTCTGCCCAATCTCCAATTCAGGCCCTGCAAGATGGTTCGGTTTGTCACATCCACCTCTCCATTTGCATAAGGATAAGCTACAGAGGTGAGGTGATATGAAATTCCATGCTCCTCACAAAGCCGTTCCAACCTGGACCCAGTGAATTGACACCCATTATCGGTTATTAATACTTGAAGAAGTCCAAACTGGCAAATAATGCACTTTCAGACAGTCTACCACTTTTGCTTCAGTAATACGGACCAACGGTTCTACTTTCACCCACTTGGTGAAGTAGTCTACAGCAACAAGTAAAAATTTTTGCGGACCCGATGTCGGGGAAAAGGGGTTGAGGATGTCCATCTCCCACTGTATGAATGACCATGATGCACATATGGGAGTAATTGGTGCGGTAGGCAGGTGCTGTATATTTGAATGCTGTTAACACTGATCGCACCGTGCGACTGGACTGCGACTAAGTCCTAGGCATCCAGTTGCATAGTTGGCCAATAATAGCTTTGTCTGAGGAGTTTGTAGGCCAACATCCACTTCCTGACATGGCTTCTGCACGTGCCTTCATGTACCTCCCTCAGGGCGTATTCAGTTTCAGTCGGCCGCAAACATTTGAGGAGTGGCAGAGAAAATAATCTTTTGTATAGCTTTTCCTAATGAAGAAAATATCGGGGGGACTGGTATCTTATTTTTTGAGTTTCTTCTGATTTGCTGGTAAAGTCCCATCTCTGAGATAACTGATTAGGAGTCCATCTAGCAGAGCTCTTCATCCATCTGCATTACTATTGTCGGCTCCTCTGTGCATGGTTTGCTCAGTGTCTCGAACAAGACTCTTTGCAGTAATTCAGATGGGGCCGACATCATCAGTTTTGACAATAGGTCGGTGTGAGAGTTCTCCGATCTGAATATTTGCTAATTTTGAAGTTTCTGAACTCTAACACCAGATCCTTGATCTTTTGGAGATACTTTACTATATTCTCCCCATGGCCTCGTAATGGCCTTGGATGTGTCCAACGACCAGTTGGGAGTCACTACGAGCCTTCAGATCTTGTATCCCAACTCCTTGGTGATCCTGAGGCTGATCGCTAAATCTTTATATTCTATCTCATTATTATTACTGAGAACTTGAAACAAAGGGCGTACTCAGCAACAGTCCCATCCGAGCTCGAGAGAATCAATCCTGCTCCTAATCCCACAGAGTTGGACGACCCATCCACATATAACTCCCATACATCGAAACTGACCTCGGGCGGATCCTTAAGAGCCGGTTCCTGGGATTCGATCTCCTCAGGTTCTTTTAGCTCGCTGGAATGGTGCATTCTACCATGAAGTCGGTCAAAATCTAAGCCTTGATTGACGATCATGGGTGGTACTGGATATCGAATTTGGAGAGCTCTATCGCCTATTTTGCAATTAGTCCTGACGTATCCGATCGATAAAGGATGCTTTTTAGTGGTTTGTCTGTTAAAGAATGATTGAGTGAGCTTGAAAGTATGGTCGAAGCTTTCGAGCGGCAATAAGAAGGGCGTAGGCCAACTTTTCGAGCTTCAAATACCATATCTCTGCATCTCTTAAGGTCCGACTGATATAATAGATTGATTTTTAGATCCTATCCTGCTCCTAGACCAGCACTACACCCATTATTGTAGGAGAAATAGATAAGTACAAAAATAGCTCCTCATCTAGATCAAGTTTGCTGAGCAAAGGGGTGGAGTTGAGATAGTTCTTCAAGTTGGTGAAGGCTTTTTAGCATTCATCAGTCTATTAAAAGTTTTTTGGTTGCCTCAGAGTTTGAAAGAAGAGCAAACATCGCTCGACCGACCTCAAAATAGATCGGTTCAAGGTGGCGATTCTTCCCATGAGACGCTGCACCTCCTTGATTATTCTCAAAGGGGTCATTTCTTGGATGGCCTTGATTTTTTAGATTGGCTTCGATTCCTCGATTAGAGACTATAAAATCGAAGAACTTGTCAGAAGTTACCCCAAATGTGCACTTTATCGGATTCAGCTTCATCTGATACTTTCAAAGGATGGCGAAAGCTTTTTTGAGATCTTTGGTGTGGGTCCTTATGGACTTTTGATGAGTATATCATCGATATATACTTTCATGTTTCATCCGATTTGATCTTTAAAGATTTTATTCATGAGACACTGATAAGTTGCATTTGTATTTTTTAGACCAAAAGGTATAACCCTGTAACAAAAAAGATCCCTATTAGTAATAAAAATTATTTTTTCTCATTTTTGGGTGCCATCCAAATTTGATTATAATCAAAGAAGGCATCCATGAAGGTGAGGAGCTCATGATCCGATGTGGCATCAACCAGCTGATCAATCCTTGATAGAGAACAGCTATCCTTCGAATAGGCTTTATTCAGTCAACAAATCAATGCAATGCATCACTTTCCATTCGCCTTCTTTACCATGACTATGTTCGCAATCCACTCGAGGTAGGTCATCTTTTTGATGAAGCTTACTTGGAGTAGCTTGTCCATCTCCTCCGCGATCTCCTTCTGTCACTCTGGCACAAAACTCCACTTCTTTTGCTTAACTGGATGATGCTGTGCATTCATATTGAGTCGGTGCACCATCATCGAGAGATCAATGTCCAGCATATCAGCTGGCATCCAAGCGAAGATATCTGCATTTTTCTACAAAAAGGAGATTAGCTGAGCTTTCATCATGTGATCCAGACTCAATCGATCTGGATGGTGTGCTCCGGATTTCCATCACCAAGGTGATGGATACGAGCTCCTTAGCTGGAGTCTTGCACTCTCAGCTAACTCATCATGAGTGTCCAGTCCTTCGATGGGATAAGACTCAACTGGGATACCCCTTCGGAGGGTGACATTGTAGCAGTAGCGCACCAAGTCTTGGTCTCTGCGGACTTCTCCAACTCTCCCTACCATTGAAAACTTCATCTTCAAGTGATATGTGGACACGACAGCTCGGAGTGCATTAAGGTCTGGTCGCTTGAGGGTCGCATTATATGCCAAAGGGGCCCGAACGACCAAGAAGTTGACTTGGGCAATGGATTGAAGGGGAAAGTGGCTACCCTTCACTAGTAAGGTGATAACCCTTCCACTAGAATGGCATCTCCATAAATCTAATGAGTGGAGAGTTTATTCTCAGTCGGTCAGTAGACAATCCCATTTTTATAAAGGTATCATAAAATAAAATATCAAGAAACTTTCATTATCTATCAAAATGTGGCATACATCATAATTTTTAATGTTAAGGGTTATAACCACCGCATCGTTTTGCAGGAACTAAACTCCTCGAAAATCTTCCTCGGTGAAGGTTATGAGTTCCTCAGTCTGCTGCTTCTTCGCTGCTTCCCCTTCTCCACCGACATTGCTACTGCTTTGCCTCCCAGCGATGGTGTTGATGACGTTGACTGGGGGTCAGTCCTCCTGTTGCTCAATCCATGGTGGTGGTCCTACTGGCTGGGGTGATCTTCATCGATCCTCCCACTGCTCCCTTCGATGTCAGATAAATCGATCGAGGCGGCCACACCTAATAAGGTCCTCGATCTCATCCTAGAGCTGAATATAGTCCTCCATATCATGGTCGTGATCCGATGATACAGACAATACTTGTTTGGATCCCTTCGAGTCGGATGCATCCGCAACCTCTTAGCCTCCAGAAGCTACCTTTCGATCTCCATAAGCACCTAAGTCCTTGGTACATTCAGCGGGTATAATTGTTTATTTCCTTGGTGGTGATAGGGCATGCTGATTCTTCCTCGAAGGTCTTCCTTGCTGATGGTTACATGGGACCCCATTCTTTGATGGTGAGGGGGCGACCTTGAGCGCTGCGCATCTTCTCCTCCTTCACGGGTGAGGATTCCTTGTTCAGCATCTTCTTTCTTTCCCCCACAATGAAACTAGTGGAGATCTCATCTTCCACGAAGGCCTCCTCCATGCGACGTACTTCTCTGTCTTGGCCAACATATCGGAGAAGTCCTGAGGATAGATTTTTATCCATGACTTCTTTATGTTATTCTTCTGAAGTTCGCTCATCAATGTGGACATCACAACCGATTGGTCCAGATCGTGAACCTCAAGCACAGCCATGTTAAAGTGATCGACAAATGATCGAATGTTCTCCCCCTCTCGCTTGACAGTGTGGAGGTAGTCCGACCGCTTCTACTACTGTCAGTTGTTGACAAAATGGCCGATGAAAAACCGACTCAATTACTCGAAGGAGTGGATCGAAGCTGGCTTCAAACTAGAATACCAGTGCCTAGCTGCCCCCTTTAAGGTGGAGGAGAATGCTCGACAGAGGATTGCATCAGTTGTGCCATAGAGGAGCATCATTGCTTTGAAGCTTTTCAGGTGGTCGACGGATCCCCATCCCGTCGTAGCTCTTTAGCTAAGAATCTTGAAGTGATGAGATAGAGGTCCTATATAATCTAGAAGTCGAAAGGTGGGTCATTGTTGAACCCGTCATATGGCCTGGCTCCTGATGGCACATTGCCTCAATCCGACGGTCCAAATCTTGAAGATGCTGCTCAATGTAGGGGTCTGGTCATATAGGCTCCTGACTACTGTGGGGATCATCGATCGGGGGGGGGGGAGTCATACCCGATCGAGGATTTTGAGACCACCGCCGCCTGATTCTGGATTCTTGGGGTGGCCCTGGTGGGTCGCCTCCTCTCAGGACTCTGTGGAGTGATCGATAGCTTTTAGATGATGGCACTGCTGCCTGTGGCATCAAATTTGGTTGCGGGACTGCTGATGGTGGAACCGAAGCGATCTGATGAGTGACACACCATCAATAGGGGTGTCAGAGTGGCTTGGATCGATTGAACAGTGGCTGTCAGAGTCTGAACCTACTGAAAGAGCAGATTGAACTGCTCCACCATCACCACCATTGGTTGTGGAGGTGGAGGGTCTTTGCAGCCACCAATGGAGCCGCATGGTTAACTTGGCTCTCTTTCGCTGTACAGTGGTGTTGATGTGGCAAGATGAAGTTCTGTTGGATGCCATGATTGCTTTGCCTCGATTTACATTCTTTCAAGTTGGGACAGGTCCTTCCTTTAGCATCAATCTGCTGTGTGAGATTTCAGCCGACGTCAAGGAGATAGAGTGGATGGTCGAGATCGATCTTTCGGGCAAGATCTGTAAGAAAAGCTCTAACCGAAAGTGTTTCCAATGGAACCCTTCGATGCTCAAGTTAGTATCTCGTTCAACAGAGGGAGGAGTGTGAGAGATAGAGTGGTGGCTTATCTTGGGGTCTCCTTTTCTATATCTTCTTACAGACGGAGCCTGGAGCTTGTTAGGTCTGGGACTGTAAGCTATCAGGGTAGGCTGCCCGCTGTCCATCCACTAACTAAGTTATTAGTCATGGGTGTTCATAGCGCCATATGACCACCTTTCAGATGTTTGTCAAAATATTCTGTTCCCTACCTTTCGAAAGTCATTAGGATATTTTACTTGATTGTTCGGATGGTCCAATTGGTCGATGCATTCAGATCAATCGGATTGACCCGAGATCTCATCAGCAGCATCAGGGGGTCATCCACGGTGATTGATCGATGGAGGGGTATCAGCAGTCACTGAGTTAATAGCGAGTCATTGGTGAATAGGGCAGAAGAGGAGTTGGATGCCACAACTATCTCCTTCGAAAAAGGGGTCCTTAGTCTAGAATCAGGCTAATTGAGAAGCGCGAGGCTTGTCTACCGACACTTGCTCAGTCAAGCATGACGGGCTATGAATCGACCCCCGGGTAGTCCGTGTTCTCTATTGATAGCTCAAAGGCTGGCACTAGCAAGCATGCCTAGAGGGAACCACTGATTACTCCAAGTGGAACTCATCAAGGTTAACAACAACTCCTCAATATTAGCCTTCCCCTATCCATAGGATGGGAAGTTATGGGCCAGCCGTGCATTATCTTAGATGGAGATCGATCACTAGTCAACCATAACTTAGTACTTCTCAAAATTGGGCCGGCTATTCTAGACCTTGGGCATCCTCGCATTTTTGGCCAGTACAAATTTCCCCCCAATGTACGTTATAAATAATTGATTATAATTGATTAGTGAATTGAGATTTATAAGTTGAACTGATTGATGTTACATACTATGATCAGATCAAGCATGATGAATGATGATTATTGCCTGTTGAAATGTAATATATCATAATTGTATTAAGTTGTATCAAAGCTGTATAAAAGATATGTCATAGAGAATAAATTTTTTGACTTCTATATAGTTATTGATATATATATATCATCTGTCTCTCGCCTATTGTGTGCGGTGTTCGGACTTAAGATTTTTATCATGGAAAAAGTGTGGACTTGAGTTCTCACTATGGGGAAAAGTATGGACCTTTCCTTAGATCCCTTGCTATAGGGGCAATCATGGTATCACAATAAGGACTAAAAGCGAAAAAAATGAGTACCCATGCTTAAGTAGAGTATTATGAAATTGGATATGTGTATATATATGTGTGTGTGTGTGTGGTGTGTGTATTAGACCTTTATATTGTCTTCTAATTCCACATTATAAAAAAATTGACATAAAACTGCATCTTGAATATCCTTAATTGTATAACTGGATACTAATCAGATTGATATCACATTCGATATGATTCATTTGAGTTACATATCATCATGATTTAAATTTATTTTATAATATATCTGTTATTTAATGAGCCATGAAGCTCATAAACCTTCACCTGTCATTTTTCAAATTCAAGAACTAGTTTTTGAGATCAGACCTTGGTGTTTTGAGATTTAGGTATTGAGGTGAGATTGGTCTAAAAAAAGATGGTTAGTTCCTTAAGTGAGTAAGAGGATAATGTTGTTTTGTATAAAACTGATATAGATTACTATAAAATTAAAATTAAAATTGAGATATGAAATGGTTCATTATTCTGTTATCACCACTATTTGGAGTATGCTATTTTTGATATTATATTGAAATTTTGTTACGTTGGAAGCCTTGCATGCCTATAGGGATAATATTTTGTAAGTATGCAGTGGCTGTTTATGTTCCTAAATTTTATTTTAATTTAAATTCTGATTTGGGGGCATGACAAATATTTTAGCTTAGATTGTTTCATTTTGAAGATGTTAGGTCAGTCACCAAGCCTTCAATATGGAAGCCAAAAGGTGCGCTCAAGCAATCCCACCTACGAGGCTGGTAGGTCACCAAGCCTTTAGTGTGGGGTCCAAAAGGTGTGCTCAAAGATCGATAGGTCGCCAAGGTTTGGCAAAGGGGTCAAAAGTTGTGCTCAAGCATCCTGTCTATAGAGGTTGGTATGTTATCAAGCCTTCATGCGAGGGCCAAAAGATGTGCTCAGGCCATCGCAACAATGGTAGTCAGTAGGTCTCTAAGGCTTTGACATGGGTTATAAGATGAGATCGAGTCATCTCGTCAGTGGAGGTTGGTAAGTCACCAAGCCTTTAGCATGAGGACCAGAGGGTGTGCTCAAGTTGTCCCGCTTGTGAAGGTAGGTAGGTCACTAGGTCTTCAGTACGTGGATCAGAATGGTAAGCCTATTGGATAGCTCGCCTAATAAATGAAGGTATTACCTCCGTAGAGCCATTGTATGGCTTATTTGATCTACCACATTAGAAAGCATTTGTCAGTAATCATTGTGAGATATACTCAACCTTTGGTTGGCTTGAGTGCTACAACCCAACCTATGAGATAGGAGTCCCATCTAGATGCTCCAATTGATAAGTTTCGAGGTGCATGATCTTAAAACCTTATATAGTCCTTCCCAATTTGATGTGAGCTTGCTAGGCTCCACTGACTGGGCCACCTTAGTTTTCCTTAGCATCAAGTCTCTAAGTTAGATGAATTTAACTTTCACTCAAAAATTATAATAACGTACTACTCATTGCTGATATGCTGCCATCCGAATCTAAGTTCGCTCTCTTGTCTCTTCAAAAAGATCCAAGTTGGCTTGGAGGTCTTCTGAGTTCCTCTACCAATCAAAGGAGTCCATTCAATGAGAAACCAAAACAATCTTCAAGGGAATCACTACTTCGGTACCAAAAACAAGGTTGAAGGGTATTTCCCCTATAGGGGTTCGATGAGGTGATGTAGAGTTCGTCCAAGCAGAGTCTTTTGGCTTGATCCAACTGCATGTTCAAACCCTGTAATATGGTTCTATTGGTTACTTCAACTTCCTCATTGGCCTGAGAGTGTCCAATCAAAGTGAACGATGATCAATACGCAAGTCGACATAGAACTCCCTAATGTGAGCATTGTTAAACTACTTTCTATTATTAGTATTCATGATTCGAGGGAGTCTGAGATAACACATAATAAACTTTCAGATGAAATCTCGAGCATTCTTATCAGTCATTCGGGCTAGTGGCTTGGCCTCAATCCATTTGGTAAAATAGTTGATGCCCTCTATCAAAAAATTTCTCATCATGGTGGCTTGTGCAAAAGATCCAAGATTGTCCATTCCCCTTAGTGAAAGGCCAAGGAGTGCTAATCAGTGTATATGAGGTGTCGACTAATGCTTAACATTGGCAGATCCCTAGCATTAGTCATATCTCTTCATAAAATTACTTGCATCACTCTAAATGGTCGGCCAAAATAGCCTTGCTACAAGATCTTGTAAGCCAAAATCTTACCTCCTAGATGATTTTTGCAAATTCTTTTATGGACCTCCTGAAGTAAATACTCTACTTGAGAATGTTGGAGGCATCAAAGAAGGGAGACAGAAAATGATCTCTTGCAAAGGTTTCCTTTGAGCAAAATATAGCATGCAACTTGGTTCTTAGTTCTCCAAGCCTCCTTTTTATCCCCATGGAGTTCCCCTCTTGAAGGTGGTCAACTAGTAAGTCAATCTAGCTTGGCTCGAAGTTGAAGATCTAAACTTGGGCTAGATCCTCAATGCTCAATTTGTCGCGCAGCTCCATAGATGTTGTCCTCTGGAGATCAATGCATTCTGATGTTGCCAACTTTGAGAGTAGATCAACTCGAACATTATTCGATGTGGGTATCTATAAAATCTTAAATTTTTTAAAAGATGAGGAGATATCTTTTACCTTTCGAAGGTATGTTGCCATTCCACAAGCTCTTCAAACTCTCCTTGGACTTGTCTGACGACTAGCTAAGAGTCCCTGAGGGTTTTGAGGTACCTTCCTTGGACTCTAAGGAAGAGAACAATGGTGAAGAGAAGCTTGCTCCAAGCTTGTGATCATGGGGAGTTCTCTCAAAGCTCATGAAGCAAGAGTGACAGCTCTGCTCCAGACTCGATCAAGGAAGGTGGTGGCTTGGTCAAGATGGGGACTCCATGATTGCTCTCTTATGAACCTCTTGGTGCTGGTGCTGCTGCTATTGCTAAAGATTAGCAGCCACCTTCTTAAGGCTCTAAATGAATGTCTTCAACACCTAAATTGGCTGCAGGAGCAATAAGAATTGCTTGATGGTGACCACCATGGTTGTTTGAATGTCTGATGGAGGTGGATCCCTTCACAAACTCTATATGAAGCGGGATTTTATCTGTGCATCTAGCTGGGTGGTGGAAAGAGTTAGTTGTATTTTTAAGATCATATGGTTGTTATAGAGTGGAACCTCTAGTAGTAGAAACAGTACCCTTCTTCTAGCACTAATTTGTTGCTATTGAGAGCCGATTTGACTAGGTTATCGAGCTAGTTGGTGCACTGGACAACTCAATGAGGTGGTAAATGGATCAAAGAAGTTGGTCGAAGATCTCGATGCACCTCCTTTAATGGTGGATGATAATTGCTGAGACTCAGATGTGGCTGAATCTTCAATCCAACATCTAACTCGATCTTGAAACACCAAAGACAATAAAGCCCACTTATCAGAGAATATCCGATAGGAAATCCTTCAATACCTAAGTCAGATAATCCAGAAAGAAATAATGCAAGTTCTATATGAGTGGCAGATATATCAAGGCAAGGGATCCTTTTTGCCTAAGTCAAACAACCCATAGAAAAATTGAGAAGTTTCTACATGAGTAGCAGAGAGATCAAAGCCAGGGAGCATAGAAAGTTTAGAAATTAGGGTTTAGTCTCAAATAGACTTCACTCTACCATCCCCACTCAGCTTAGCTTCCCTTCGCTTTTCTTCACTCAACTTCACTGACATAGAAAGCCCCCTAGAGCAATTTATATATGCTTGGGCCGGTACCCATCGCTATGAAATCTTGGGATATATCAATCGACCATTTTGGATAACCATTCGCATGTCCGAAAATATGATGCAAGTGATTCTCTCACATGCCAATTCCCATAAATAGTTATGAAAACTATTTGTCATCATGGGCTAGCTATAACCAGATAGGAAGATCTGAGCATCTCCATATGCCCCTAGCCTGGCCACATGGTGAGAGCTAATTAATTGACGTTTATAGTCTGCTTTGATGGGTCGATTTCACCACATCGACTATGATCAGTTCCAAAGTATATCAGATCCAAAGATCATTTTCTAATTCTTTACTCTCTTTCCATTGGAAATGTTAAAACTAGTTATAGAAATATTCTATCATTATCTCTAGAATTGAAACATTGTCACATATAACGATATATTTATTACTTGGGCTATTAGTAAGACTATAGCGAGCAAAAGAATATTAATTGAGGTCACATACCTCAGGAGCATAATTATTGGAAACAATGTAGTAATATTGGCCCTTAATGATGATTGGATTTGCTACATCAGATAACATGTTCAAGTGATATCTTTTGCACATCCCATGCCTCTTTGCAAGAAATAGTTTTGTACATTAGTGACAAATGAGTGCAGATTGAAGGAAAAATGGTTACTTGATATCACTGAGTACTTAACACATTGCATTCATAGAAAGGAATTCAACTTTTCATCGTAGTTCCATGTATAGCTTATACTCAGTCCCAATATACCTTTCAGGTAGGGTAGGCTAACCATTAGCTCAGTTCAAGGTAGTTTTTGACTTCATTATGGAAAATTTATGCAAACATTGTATGTCATAGGATCTTAGCTATCATGCCCCAAATTTGGGGTATAATACAATTATGCTACTAAGGGATACAGCCTTCAATAACACAATCTATCAATCATAATCAACTAAAATCTATCATAAATAAAATAGAACAAAAGATTCAATTTGATCATTCATCAAGCAAATAAATCAAGATTGATCTAGAGCATCTAAATCTAATATCAAATATCAAAATTCATATCTCAAAATTCATAAATAATTAATTCTAAATTTATGATCATTCAATAAACTAAGTTGCAGGTATAAAATTTTCAAGTTTGCTAATGCAAACACCCAATCATGGATCCTTCATTGTTCCTAACCTTATTTCTTTATAAAAAAAAATAAAGAGATATGAACTATATCGACTCTGTAAGTAAAACTTATGCTTTTCATTAGATCAAGCCTAAATTTTTTTATGATAATACAACATTAAAAAAATAACAAATAGTATAAAATAAAATATTTCATAAATATATAATAAAACAAGTCATAAATCAATCATGCATGCATAAATTATAAATATTTATAAATATATTTTGTAAGTCATTCTTATCATGTGTTCATGTCATATTTTAAAATTTTGCTCACAGACATTCATGCTATAATCATTTTATATGCATGATAGGACCATATTTCTTAATTGATAGAGTTCTTATTTCGTATACCAGCTTTATATCTATTGGAGGACAATATTTTTTAATGGATAAAATATCAACTACTATTATCCACTGATAAAATCATATGCCAATACTATTATCCGCTAGCAGGGTCATATGCCAACTATTATTATATATTGGCAAGATCATATATCAATAACTATTATCCACTGATAGAGTGTATGGATGCTAGCTTCAAATGTCAAGTTTTTCTACTTTTAGGGGTCATACATAACTATCTGAAAATCTTTTACTATATTTCTTAAAATAAATATTTTAAATCATATTTTTTTAAATCATGTATAAATAAAAGATTAGATAATTTTATAGAGTTCATGGTCCATAAATAATTTTTAATAATAAAACAATCATGAAATTATTTTTTCATAATAAAATATAAATTTCATAAATATGAAGTTCATATTTCATAAACAAGCCATTCATATTAAAATATTCATAAAATTATTATTTTATGATAAATAATGAGTTTTATAATACATAGCTCGATCTTTATTTTATAAAAATACAGAATAATTTTTTTATGATGAAATAATCGATAATTCAAAAGTAAATAAGAAGTGTCAAGGTTACCTCTTCAACTCTAGCCTTTTAAACTTCGCTAGACGAATTTATCAAACTTGTTAACATATTAAAAATATAATTAATTTTTATTCGATAAATTCAAGTATAAAAAAAAAAATTATAGATTGGATGGTTAGTAGTCCAACAGAACATCGAAATAATTCAGGCCTCCAAACTAAAGATCAACACAAATTCATGAGACAAGGAGACGGAACTCAACACTAGGGTTAATAGATCTTCTTAGAAAGAGACTAGAGAGAGAATCTATGTATCTTTCAAAGAGAAAATCATGATCGAAATCATTAGAGATCATGCCAGGATGACTCAATAGGATTAACATGACATATTCTATCAATATCTGATAAGGACCAGATGGAGATCCAACATACTACATAAATATCGAAGCAATTCTAGGCCTCTTTAAAAAAATCATCTCAATTCATACTAGAGTCCGTGGATTAAATACAAAAGAAAAAGAAGTAGAGAAAAATTCTAAGAGAAGAAGAGAGAGACAAAAAAAAAAAAAAAAAAAACCCTTCCTTCTTTTTTTTTTTTTCCTTTTCTTTTCTCTCTTTTTCTTTTTTCTTTTTTCTTTTCTATCTTGGCCGGATAGGGAAGGAATAAGGTGATGGCTGATAGCCAGAAGATCGATAATGACCAACAACATATGATCGATAACAGGTCGCAGTGAGCGATGACACATGGACGACAGTAGCAAGGACCGAGTAATGGAAATTAAAGGAAAATATGCTCGAAAAATAAGGGATCCGGGGTTTCTCTTCATTTTTAGTTATTGGTTGTTTACCAACATCATAAACTTACCTTGGAGGATCATGGGAGATTGGGATACTCGACTTAAGGCTCAACTCAAAGGATGGTGATACCTGTGGCTGAAAAAAGGAGAGAAGTACCAAAAAAATAGGGGTTTCACGGCTGACAACTTACTTCGGAAGGGTGTAAGAGTAGATTTAGTGTGCCGTAATGCTGTGGGAAAGGTTGACATCTCATGCTTGTTTGTAACTTTGCCAAAAGCTTTTGGGATTGCTTCTTCAAAGGTTGAACATCCCTTATTTGCCATGGACATTCAAACAGTCTGGGGTGAGTGGCGAGATCAAAATCAGGTGAAGAAAATCTCTCCGTCGACCACTGAAAGTCTGATAGCCATCAAATTTGGGTTCTATGGAAGGAAAGAAATGATAGAAGATTCAACTTTGAGGCCAAGGTATTATCTGAAACAATGAAATCGCCATCTACTTATTTCAGCAATAGACATCAATGAAAGGAGGTGAAGAATGTAGTACACTAGCAGCGAGGCTGGAACATTTAATGAAAGAAAGGGAACTGACCATGTCCTCTAAAGATAATATTTTGGCCGAAGGAGAGAAGCTTAGCAACGAGAACAGATAAATTCTAATAGCACAAAATACAAGACCATGCATCAATATTTATTTTCCTCATAAGTATAAAAAGGGGACTCTGGGTTTGGAGGATTTATGTGGCTTGTAGTAATTTGATGTGGCTTCCCTCTGTTAGATGGGAGTATCGTTTTATGGGTACAATAATTAGTGGGGAGTCTTCTGCTTTGGATAAGACGAACCTTCCAACAACAATACCTGATGAAAGTCCTAGTTGAAGTAATACAATATTGAGGAAATGTCTCACTTCCATCACCTTTACTCAAACAAAAAAAGAAAAAATAGGGGTTTCTTTCTTCATGGTTTTCCAACGAAATTGGTGGTCGACAATAATGCCAAATGCCCCAAGAAGAGGGGAAAAAGAGAGAGAGGAAGGTGGGACTGAGGCTTACCTTGAGCTCCAGCAACATCTTCCACCTCAAGTTTTGAAAAGCACGGAAAAGAATCCGATGAAAATCAAGAGAAAAAGAGAAGAAAGGACTATAATGGTCAAGGATGAGAGGCTTGAAGGGGGGTTTGGGTCCTTTATATAGAGTGGAGGCTAAAGTTTCCCAGCCTCCAATAATATCCACGGAGGAAAAGTCCCCCATGTCAAAGAGGGCTCTGCCCTGATTGAAAAGGAGCAGCCCTTCGGGCCTTGCTCCTGCCACAAAATGGGCCAAAGAGCTAAACTTTTGAGCTGTTTTAGTGATAAGCTGATCCAATAGAGCAGACCATCACATTAGCTTTCTTATTTTTGTTAAAATCCTATCTCACAAGTCCTATTATCGTTTATGAGATTTTTCTCTCTTTTTTTTTTCTTTTCCTTCCAAAGGAGTTTTTTAAAATTCTGAAATGGGCAGATTTTACTTATATTTTCCAGTGGTTTCTGATGCGGTCTCCATATGTCATTATATTTGAAAGCTTCAGCTAAATAACACATAGGGTTGGCAATAATTGACCGTGGTGAAAACCCAACCTGATAAATAAATAATTACAAAAAACTAATTGACAACGAATTAAACACTTACCCAAAAATTGCGTGCCTGCTTTATGCTGCTGTCTTTTATAACTTCTATTGGTAAACTGGTACTGAAACTTACCAAAATATTACAGCTCAAAGTGACTCTGGAAACAATATATTGTCTAAGGACGATGGACCCATTGGAATTCACTTAATTTTTACCAGACTGCAATGAGACTCAAACATCCAGGGCAATTTCTAAGTTGTTTTATACTGCCTCCTGGCATAGGTTGAACATCATTGAAGAAACACATCTCATCCACGCTTCATAGCACATTCTGTCATATGAACTTACAAAGCCAATGCAATGGCTTCCATCACCAGATTATTTTTATTCCTATGCCAGACTCAAACAATCCTCTGATTCTGCTTGCATTCACATCGGTTACTGTTTCTGTTATGCTGACAAGACTTGGAGCTCATTGTATTGCAAACATCCAGCCAAGCCATTGTTCCCAAATCACTAATTTGTTCCTCATTACAAAAGCCACTGTTAACCAAGATAGGCAACTGTCTCCCCCCTTGTTTGCTGGCAATGATGAACTATAATTTCTTAGAACTACTGAGAAATCAGCAATCAGATATTGGAGATTACGAGTTACTTTTATTGCAAGACACAACACCATATTGGTAGTTACACATGTATAACACTAATCTTTAGTAGCCATATAAGCAGGGCAAAAAGGAAAATGTAGTCCTGCAATATTTCTATGTAAGCAATCTGTTAATATTTATGTACATCAATTCCTCATAGTCCATCATTGAAGTTTATTGGCAGAACTTCAACGAAATGGCCTTCTGTAGTCCTGATATTATGTCCTGAAAAATAAATAACTCGTTCAGATCATTATTCCAACTAGTACTTTAAGCTAAGCTTACTGGTAGTTCCTTGTGTATTCATAAGACAAATTAGGAGAGCTGTGTGGGACACCACATGCTACTTCACATCTAAGCTCACCCCAACACTTTTCAAACCAAAGAGCACAATAATTTGCTCCATTCTTTTAATTTTACTGCTACATCACATGACTGAAAAGAGACCAGTTAAGGATCTACATAAGAAAAAGTAAGGTGCCTATGGAATGTACCATTATGAATGATTTCTAGATGGTACATAACTACTGTCTTGGTTTTTACTATCATGTTTCCTATGTAATGTATACCAATACCTTTTTTTTTTTGGGTACAATGTGTACAAATACTTAATGTTCTTCAAATTACAATAGAAACTAAATTATATGCACATGCGTGCATTCAGAGAGAACCATATACTTGGGTTGTAACTCTATTTTTATAAATGTCAGAACCCCTTTTGGGAATCCCTTGTGGGAATGCAACTGCCCATGTTGGTACACCATCTTTTGTGCATCATAATAATTAGACTATTGTGGACACAAAAACATGAAACATATGCATGTAATATGCCTGTATATACATATATAAGCATAGCCAGCACGCACGTGCCGCACACACCTTAAATACATCCATGAAATTTTAAAAATATTTTCATCCACTAAATAAAGATGATCCTGCACTAAATTTGTTCCTTTGAGATTACATTACACAAAACCGTGATCATGTATGCCTCTTGTGAGGGAATCACTTGGTCCAGTGATGGTCTCTCAGTTTAATTACTGAACTATAGTTAGAGATCTATAATTGGTGGCAGACACAGTGAAACTTTTATGGACTTTCTATTATCCATAGTCTTTAATTATTGCAAAATGGCTGCCATCAATTACATTAAAAATTACATGAAAAAATAGCGAATCTCTTCAGCTAATTATATACTTGACTTTTTAATAACTACTTAGCCTTGTCTAGCCTCTGCTAAATAAGCCAAACACAATAACATATTTTTGTCAAATTTGAGTACAATGAAGAAGTGCCTCTTGCTATAAAATTTCAAGATGGTTGTCAAAGGTTTTAAGCTTAAACTATTCATGCATTAAGTTAGAATCTGCACTAAAGCTTGTATAAAATATATAAGCCTAAAGCTAGAGAATTCTACTAAAAGGATCTAGTAGATGAAGCAGAAATGCACATCTTAGGATAAGATGAATGAGCAGATTCAAAGATATCCATGTATCTCAGAGTGAAAATTAGAGTGCTCTGATAGAGGGTCCATGGGATACAAACTTAGAAATTTCACAGTTATTGGTGGTACCAAATCTGCTAGTTAGCCTCTTCAGGTGTAAACTCCACATCTGTGACATCATTAGGCTGTATAACAAATAATTAAGACAGAACAATTAATAAACCAACTCCACATCATGGAAATTACCAGGCTGCTGAACAAATGAGACAACTGATGACTAAGCAGTATAAATTAGCTAATTATTATATATATATATATATAAGAAGTACTCGCTCTGGAAGCTCACTAGATAAAATTGGACTGTTGATTAAACTGCAGCTGCTGGAATCTTGTAACGGCTGCGCAAACCTTCAATAGCCTTCTCCATGGATTTTGCAAGCTCAGGGATGGATATCTTGTAAACTGGTCAAATTTAGTAAGCATATGGGATATTATAAAACAAATAACACTTCATTACTACATAGAAGTAAGGATCTGTTGCTTGGCTATGGTCCACAGTTCTCATATAATGTTGAAGCTTGTTATAATATCAGCTTATCTATATATACTTCTTATGATATATCATTTGAGGTTCCCAAGATAACACCACTAAAACTTGTTTTATAAAAGGAATAGAGCGAACCAGCACTATTGCCTGATTTTTCAACTGCAACTGAATAGAGGGCTAAATTATGATTTTTTTTTTTTTTGCCCACTTCTGACTTGCTACTGCAAATGCAAAAAACTGAGTGGTCTGATACTGTGATTAATCATTTTCCTGTTGTAAACAAACACCTATAATTCCCAGGATCAGACAAACATAAATATTTAACGATTTTTCACTTTATCCTTGTGATCTGTATTATTAGCTCATTAGGTCTTTATTTTGCAAGCAAATAGTCTTTGAGCACACAACTGGGAAAGGAAAGAAACATTTGAAATTTGGAAAGTCAGTTCTTCATTTATTTACCACGAGATGCAGTAGCATGTACTTCTGTAATTAATTCCGCATATGAAGCCTGCAAAATATATTTTCAGAACCAAATTATGCAACTGAAAAGGAAAATCAATAGGGGATTGTTTCGAATATTTATGTGACCATTGTCTACCTTTATCAATTCCGTATTCTCATGGATCCTATCAGACATCTTCTTATATTCCTTTTCTATTTCCTCTGACAACTGCAGGCAAGCTTGAGTCTGGATCTGGAGAGGGGGGGGGGGGGGGGGGAGAGAGAGAAGATAATACCCACTATTTGGTTGAAATCACCACAAGACTTCAACTGCAACTAAATGGTTTTGCTTATGTAGCAAGCTTGTCAACATTTTATAAAACTTGGAGAATATCTTTACTTTTTTTCATCCACTAAAGAATAAAAAGTGTCTTTATTCAACTTGGACCCATTTAAGAGAAATAACTTACTGCACTTATTTTTTCTGAATCAGAACAAAAATGTTCCAGTCATATTCACCTCTAGATGACCAGAAAACAATATCACCCCATGAAACAGTCATTTGTAATATTTTGTAGTTGAAATATATAAATTTATCATCATTCCCTACTGCATGTACACACAGAACCCAAAGAAAGAACAGCAAGAAAAAAGTAGGAAAGAAAAGAAAGAGATGAAAAAGGAAAAATGAAAATCTTTGCTGAATTTTCTTGAATATGGTATAAGACAAGACAGTAATTTGTAAAAGAATCTCTAGCTAACACTCTAGATTGTTTGTCCTGGCAAAGCATTTCTGTTATACTCTTAAACAGGGACAATTGTATGGTTTTAGATTTCATAAGGTCTTATAGTCTCCCTCAGCTGAGAAATCCTGGCATAGGGCTTGCAGACTGCAGACAGATGATGATTGTTTGTGCCTGCTGAGACTGCCGTTTATCTTTTGGAAGTCTAGAAAAGCTACTGGTGAGGTGGCTCAAGCTTCTACCAGCATAGACATTAGTGAAGAATATATTCAGGCCCATCACAATATAGAGGTTTTAGCTACAAGAAACTGTTCTCTCTCTCTCTAAGATGGATTTAGCAACCAAGAAACTGTTATCTCTCTGTAAGATGGATTTAGCAACCACAATCCATTACCTCAGGGTCAGAAAGTCTCATTTCTTGAAAAGCTTCAAGAAAATTAGTTGCTTATTAGGAATATTAATTAAAACTCAAAATTTAGCCATCACATCTGCTTACTTTTAGCTTACCTGTGCTAGGGACACTTCAGCACTGACTAGGACAATATTCTAATGGCCCATTAATACACTAACATCAATGGTGAAATCTGTTCCTCTGGAAATTCTTGATGCTACAAATGGGAAAGAAACACCAGCTTAAGCAAGTGGAAAGGAAAACACAAAGCGTTGGATCTTTCAATTTTGACCAGAATATCAAAAACACAATACAAGAGGGTTAGGAAGTAGACTAACAAGCCTATAAAGACAAACCTTACATCATACATGCTTCTATTAGAACATAAGACGTACCCATTGCTATTCATTAGGTTTGCTGATCATATAGATTCTTTCTAGACCTTTATCTAATCCAGCCCCCTGCTTGACTCAACTAAGCCTTAATCCCAAACTAGTTGAGTCGGCTACATAAAATCTTTTTCCTTAACCCTTTCCACTTTTTACCATACTCAAGGTTTGACGCAACACATTGCTAGTAGAGAATGCCCCAATAATTCTCTTTAGGATTAATGTCCATAGGATGCGGCTATAGTTTGAACCACAACCCTCTTTCTGGGCTTGGACCAGCTACATATACACTAAGCATAACATAGACAGAGTTACACCCTCCCACTAAAAAAAAAGCACCACCACCAAAGAAAATACAAAAACACATAAAAAGATAAACATGTAAACGATGTAAAATTTCTAGCCTCTTGTTTTATATTGCACGTATTCGATGAAGGAAATGTTTCTCAATTTTTTATTTAATTTCATAAAGTCAATTAGAACCTAATAACAGTTGTTTCTGTAGATAAACTACATACCAAGCAAGATACATTAATGATGCTATACAAATCATTGCAGCATTTTATTTCATAATTTATCAAACAAGGGACAACCTAATATTATTTCCTCTCTTCTCTAAACAGGACTAGGACCAGCATCAGCAGTGTAAAATATGATCACAACTAAATCAAATTAAAATCAAAAGGACCATGCATAAGTAACAACAACGGACAGTAAATGGGATACATTAACATGTCTTATTGAAGAGCACTCATTCATCAAATTCACTAATTCAATTCCCTAGGATTTTCAGGGATCAGAAATCAAAATATGAAAATAGAACAATTCAGAACTTCTCTTAAAGATGAGAAAAGAATATGCATCTTTTTATATTTTCAGAATCTTTTGACTCGCGTACAAGGCAAAATGTGACATTAGTGAAAATGTGTAAACCTAGTGAAAATGTGTAAACCTATTCTCGGAAAAAGAGACAAGATGAGGCTTTAAAAAACCCGTAAGCCATTTCCGATCAAGCAAGCAAGCTTTCCGCAATCAGCCAAGATTTCACAGATAAACCCTAAGATGAGTGCAGAGATCTCAGCAGAATCGCTTCACTGAGGAATTAAAGGTTGCAGGTAACATTGAGCCTATTGCAAGATGTAAATCCATAACCTTCTTAACTGCATAATCCCTGTAATTACCAAACCATTTATAAAAAGCACAGCAAAAATCCACCAAGAATTAAAACAGTACACACAAACAACAATTCCTGGTCTAAACTGTAGCTATGGACAAACCAAAAGAAAAGGGGTGACAGTACAAAGAAAGAGGAGATTGCTGCAACATTAAACAGATTGCTCCAATATAAAGAAATAATCATAATCATCAAACAGTTTCTGCAGAGTAAAGCAAGATTACCGCAAAGATTTCAGATCAAGACGTATTAAACTAGTTTCTGATCAAAATCCTCGTTATGAAGATAAAAGAAAGAACATCAGCATCATAGACTGCATCAGATTTCTCAAAGCTAAACACATTTAAACAATTTGTACAGAGCACAGCAAAGTTCCATCCGAGACTCCAAATCTTGGAGGAATATTAAAACTAGTTTCTTATCTGAAATCTATCTATGGAAACGAAAGAAATCAGAACGTTGCAACAAATTCAATCAGAGAGCTCCAATATAAAAAGTTCCTCGTAATTATCAAACAATACGTCCAGAGCACACAAAAAAATTAACCAGTATGATTCAAATCTTGGAGCCATATCAAAAGAACTAGTTTCATGTAAAAACCTAGCTATGGAAATGAGATCATCACCGCTCCAATCCAAGCAAAAGGAGCCGAGATTTACCTTGAACCTTTTGGCGATTCGGGTGTGGGAGGAATCGAACTCCTTGAGGGTCTCGGAGTGGCAGAGATCGAGACGCCGCTTGATGGAGTCCGAGTGGGAGGAGGCCAGGCTCTTGAGATCCGAGATGGTGGCGAGGGTTTTAGGGGGAGGAGACGGGGAGGAGAGAAGGAAGGGGATCGGGGTGAGGGTTTTCTTGGAGGAAGCGTCGACGAAAGTGAGATCGAAGTTGGCGAAGGGTTTGGAGGAAGAAGAAGGGAAAGGGGGCGGAGAGAGGAAGGATCTGGAGGCGCAGGCCGACGTTCCCTTGCCCGATGCTCTCTTCCCCATCGAAGCTACACTCTCGGTGGAGAACCGGGGTTCCAAGGCATTTATAGTGGCGGGCTTGGACGACAGAGTGCAATTCAAACGGAAAAGAAAAAGAGCGCCTAATTTAAATCAGGAAAGGGACCCGCATAGATCTAGGTCTGGCGTAGCACCGACACACCGGTGGATTGGTGTACATTATTTCAGACTCGAAGATTGCAAGCCAAAGGTAACCCTTTTGCAAGCCATAGATTAAGTTACGTAGTATAAAGTCCATTTGATTGGAGATAATTTGATATAAAAAAAATAAGCTTCTCGTCAAATTGACATATTTGATATAAAAAAAAAATTAAAAAAATGATAGGTCCCATGCCTATTTTTTGGAGAAAAAAAGTAAAATAAATATCATAAAAAATTGATATTTTATGAATTTTTGAATGGTGGTAATCCATACTTGATAAAAATATTTTCAATAAAACTACATATATAATCATCAAACTTATTTGATGCCTTTCCAAATTTATTCAATAAAAAATTTTTATAAAAAAAAATCAAAATGGAGATGGCACTATATAAAAGACTATGTGATTATAATCATTATATAAAAACTAATAGAAGATGATAATGCTATCTTAATATTAAAAAAATATTTATATTGAAGGGTATATTTATAAATTAGGTCGTATTCCTATGTAAATTCATCTTCAATCAAACATAATAACCTTTTTTCATTGTTATTTTTTGGAGTAATTTTTTCTCCAACCAAATATATATAGTAAAAGCTATTTCCTAATCAAACGGATCTTTAAAGTTAATCAACTTTTTCATTGACCAACTTATCCAAATTTTCATACTTTTCAAGATGGATAAGTTATTTTCTATAGATAGTATTTATCCATGAAATGGAGAAAAATCTTATCCATCTACAGAGTGACTAAATTATTTTTTCATCGATTAGTAAAGTAGATATTTAATTTTATTCCTAAAATGACCCATTCTCATTTTCAATACCTCTATCATTTAATGTTTAATAACTCAGTCATCCATTTTGTTCAAACCTAAAAAATATAAAAAATATTATAAAAAATATGGATAAATTTTAATAATTTATTCAAAAAAATAACAATACAAAAGAATATGGATAACAAATTTTGAAGCTATTTTCTCATGTGTAAAAGAATATGGATAAATTATTTTTTTATTTAAATATAGTTAAAAAAATATTTATTTAAAAAAATATAAATTTTTAGATAAATTTTTTATTCACAAAAAGACAGATCCAAATATAGTATATAATAAACAACCAAGACCTCGAAATATATGCGCCGCATCCCCATAAAATGGAAAAAAATAAGTGACAGCCTAAAGACCCCCAACAAAGAAAACATGAGGCAGCTGGCAAAAGTGAGGTATTGAGAGCACAAGCTCCATAATATATGAAGACGAAGAAAACCAGCACCATGCTCAGACAGATCCTTCCATTAAAAGTTTTGAAGCAAAAGGAGTATTCCCAGTAGAACAATGTGAGCAAGGTAAAGAAACATTGAATGGCTCCATAACTTCCTGGTAACTGAATAAAAAGCAGCACCAAAATAAATGAAGTTGAACAAGATCGAGAAATTTGACAGCAACCAAAACAGCCAGGCTTGAACCTCATATCCTTGAAGAGAAGGATGCCAGCAAGGCGGGGTGGGGGGCAGGGCCAAAGTAATAATTTATTAATAATTTTTAAATAAAATATTTTATAATAAATAATAATATAAAGATATATATATATCTAAAAATATTATAATAATATTAATAAATATTTAATTTTATGTATAAATAAAGATAAGTAAAAAAATATTATCTTACGTCATCTGTAAAATGATTTTGATTGTGTAAAAATTTCAATAATCATTCCACATTGATGCTTATGCTACATATAACAAACAAAAATTTTATTTTAGTATCTAAATAAATAAATAAAAATAAAAAAATATCTTTATCTGAATTATACGCGATGTTCTTTTAGATCCACAAAATCATCAAATATTGAATCTGAGCTAAAAATTTTAGTATTTTTTTTTATATAAATAACTAAGTTATCTGCTAGACATTTATCTTCCATTTTTATCATAAAGTCGTGTTTTAATTATTTTCATAGTTGAAAATGCTCTTTCATTTGTTGCTGTAGACACTGGAGGAATTAAAATAAGATGAACTAATCTATCAATGAGATAAAAAATCTTCAACTTTTCTATTTTTGCTAATCTTTGATATAATTATGAGAGAAATGATAAAATTTGAAACTATGGATAATGTACTTTCTCAAAATCAAAATATTTCAATTAGAATCTCAAACATATTTTTGTATTTTGATGCAGAAATTACATACCTACAGCCATTGTTGTTTAAGCCCAAAGATTAATTAGAGATGAAAAATGTTGCAAAAATATTAGAAAATCAATCTACTAGGTGGATCTACCACACTTCTATCCAACAAAAAAATACTATAAAAGAGCTCTTTTAGTCTACACCTAGAGGATCTCAATGCCTATTATTGATGGAAAGTCATAGGCTACATTTATAAGCTAGATTAGGGATTCTTTTAGATTAACACAAATTCCTATCCATCAAGGAATCATAACTGTAGTGGAGTCCTTAATTTGACTAAAGTATGTCTTTATTTTAAAAGTATTTTAATTATTTATTATCATCTTAATTATTTTGAATTATTTTTAATGATTAGGTCACATGTGGCCATAATAAGTCTCTAATATTGAGACGAGCACAACAACTTTCTCTTGATCAGTAAAATCAAGAGGATAATATTTTTCTATAAGATTACAATATCATTAATATTAAAGAATTTATAACCATCCCTTGGATCTAAAATAGAGCTGAGATTCAAAAGTTCAATAATCTGCTCACTAATCTTATTGTTCAATTCCTGCAATTGAAAATCAATAATAGCATTGAATATATCAAAATGATAATGGTGTTTTACAATGATATGATCTCGTTGGCAACGATCTCTATTTTTAATATATTGAGCATCTAAATTAAGAATATCAATATCATATTTTTTAGAAAATAATATAATACTATTAAAAAAATTATTCCAACCATCTTCTTTAAGTTTTTGAATGAGGATTTTTATGCTTGAAACTAAATACATAGCATTCAAAATATCTTAGGATTTTTGTTGTAAAGCATGACAAAGAATATCAGTAATACCCATAATTTCTTTCATCATATGTAAACTAAAAATAAATTCAAAAGATATAATCATTTTAAGAGCTGTATTAGCATCCCCCTATTGAGCATAAATAGATCCATCTTACTTTAAAATTTTAAGCACAGAACAAATTACACCAAACATATTTATAAGACTATAAATAGAATAAAAATAAGATCCCTAATGAGTAAATAGTTCATTTTAAAGTGTCAATTTGATTAGCACCTCTACCAATTTCAAGTTCATTAATAGCCAACATATATGCAATTTCAGCTACTTGAGAAGCTTATAATTCATCATGTCGCTTACATGAAGAGCCAACAATATTGATAATAAAAGTTAAATATGAAAAGAACTCGTGGACAGAAATTATCTCTCTAAATGTTGCAACCAAAGCCAACTATAGCCTATGAGCAAAACAATGCACATTATATGCATAAAGATAATCATCAAGAAAAAAGCTTGTAATCCTTTCTATTCACCACGCATGTTACTAGCTCCATCATATCCATAACCATGTATGTTTTGAATATCAAGACAATGATGAAAAAGAATAGAAGATACTTTGTTCTTAAGAGTCAATGCAGATGTACCAGTGATATGAGCAATATCAAAAAAACGTTCTCTTATCAAGCCATCATTATCAACAAATCTTAAAATTAAAGCCATTTGCTCCTTTTTAGACTCATCGCAAGCCTCATCAATAATAATATAAAATTTAAAATCTTCAACATCCTCACAAACCTTAATACACACTTTATTTGTAAGAATATGCAAAATCTCTTTTTGCATCTCATGTGAATTATACTTAGCTACAACATGTGCATTTTCTAAAACAAGATTTGCAATTTTATCATTATATGAGGCTAAAAGACTAATCATCTCAAGAAAGTTTTCTTGATTTTTTGAGCTACTAGTCTCATCATGATATCTAAAAGTGCAACCTTGGAATGCAAGCCAACGAACAACATCAATAGAAGTTTTGACTCATAATTTATTATTTTGAATTTGTTCAGAACACTGAGCTTGCATAATTTTATCTATATGTCTAGATTGATTCATTAAATCAGCACAAGACTTTAGAGCATTATTATGCGGTAAGCAAGGATCCTCTCCAATGTGATTAAGGACGTCTTTTTCCATCATTTACTTTTTTTTAATTTTTAAAACCCTTAGCTATAAATACATTCGAACCTGCAGAAGAGAGGAACAACAATAGAATAGGATAACCAGCATTCCAAAATTATCCTTTGATAATGGTAACAGATATTTCTGTAGTAATAGGACAGTAGTTCCTAAAAAGGCCTGTGGTGGAGAGAGATGAAGATAGAGGATATAATAAGGTAACCAGCAAATCATGTCAATCTCGATAATAAGAAATACCCCAAGCATCAGCCTGCAAAAGATATTGTAAATTGGAAGAAATAGGATGTAAAGGGTCCAAAGGAACTTCGTGATCCCCAGCACTTCTAGCTAGCCAATCAGCAATAATATTTGCTTGACCAAAAAAATGATCAGCTGAAAAAAAGTAAGAGGTCATAACTAGTATAAAATATCAAGTAAAAGTGGATGCCCTACACATTTGGAAGAAGATGGAGAATTAATCCAAGTTAGTCTCATTCCAATAAAACTTGATCCTTTTTCAAAAAGAGTATTGCAGCTTGAAGACCAGCCAAGCACAACTAATTCTGTAAGAGGAACAGAAATATAATTCAATTTCAAAGCAACTGCATATAGAGGTAAACAATAATGTGTTGAAAAATGTATCATAAAGCCTATCATCTAAGTGGTAGATGATTAGAATTAGTATATGAATTATCTAATAATAATAGTTATTTGGCAAGTTCATCATAAAAGTTCTATCTTCCTTAAATGAACTCTTAAATTATGATGAAGTCCTTAGAACCACAATCAATCGATAAAAAAAGATTTATCGGATGGTTCTTAAATTATTCACGACCAAATGATAAGTTATTAATAAGGACGATAACTTATCAAGTGTAGGTCGCTGTATGCCATATGTGTTGGTTGTCCTCGTAACCAAGTAGTGTGGAGATACTGGTATGGCATCCAAGTGAGATGTAGGAGTTCATCTGCATTGAACGTGACCAAGGTAACACTCTACTGTCAAGAGTAGTTAGCTAAGGCCAATGGGTATAAGTGTCTCTCCGACCTGAGATCACCACGATGACTTGCAAGCAACTCACTGTGCTTTGGTGCCAGACTGCTTGTATTTTTAATATAGATTCGAAAAATTTTTGGGTACAGTCAAGTACTTATGAAGTTGGTGTGTGAGTCAAGATGGGATTGACCACTCCTGATTAACTTCAGAAAGAGAATGTCTCACTGTGTTTCAATTTAGCAAAATCTAGACCTGGATAATCCTTATGAGGAGTCACGAGATTTGCAAAATTTTGAGACACAATAGAGATGACTTATATGAGTGATTGACAGCATACTGAAAGTCATCTTGAGTATTATTGATCAAAAGGATGAATTATACGGTAACCATGGGTCAGGGTTCTTAGAATGTTGCTTTGCATACATTTGACCTATCTGGACGTCGGGAACCATTGCTAGATGGTTACTTTGATTGATACAAAAATTAATTTCTGTGCTACCGACTTAGGTTCGAACTTATAGGATCATACACATAAGAGATTATAATCTAATCAAATGGTTAATCGATGATTGAAAATCGTTCTAAGGTTAAACGATCAATGTGATTGATGTTTGATCTAATGCAAGTATTGCAGGAGGATCGATTAGCAATTGGATTGCTAAATGGCTCAATCTGATTGAGCAATTGAGCTGAGATCAAGTCTAATTAAATTAAATTTAATTAAAATTAGTTTAGATTTAATTAGATTAAGTCTAATCAGTTTATTGGATAAGCCAGTTACAAGGGAGAACAAGTCCCTGTTCGACTAAGACTTGTATGCACCTAATTTCTAACTAAGTTAGGATTTAAATCAAAATTAAATATAATTTAATCTGATTTAATTAGACTCTTAGTTGAACTAGGATCACCATTAATTAAGCTATAATTAATTTGAATTGGGTTCAAAGTGTTTGACCTAATCTACATAAGAATCCTAGTTAGACCAAAACTCCATCTCTTCTCTTGCGCCACCTAAAAAATCTCAAGCCCACGCCCACTAATTAATTTTTAGATATTTTTCTATGATATCCATGTCTAAGAAATATTATCTCAAACCACTTATTCTAGAGATTTAAATCAGATTTGATTTGATTCAATATGGAAATAGATTTGGCTAATTATGGAAAGTGTTTTAGGTTTGTCTCCTTTGTTTGAAAGAGTCCCTCTTCACAAAGACTCTTTCCTCCTCTCATGCACCAACTTTCTCCATCCTTATCCTTTCTTTTTGTCACATCTTTTGAGGTTATTTTCATGCTCTCCATGAAATTTATAAGGCAAGGGGCATCCAAGAGTTGGAAGCCCCATGGACTCCTTGTTAGACTAGGTTTTGTGACCTAATCTACCATATATAAAGTTGCCACCCCATATGAGATGAAATAGGAGTCAAAAATTTGTGGCTTTTAGATAGAAATAGCAGAGGAGAAAGAGGAAGGCATGGGTGGTTTGAGGTGCCAAAATCCTTGGAGGAGAGTCTTCAATCAAGAGATCAAAGGTTGATATCTTGTAGAGAAAAAGGTAAGAGAAAAGATTATCTTCTCTCATTATTTTTTTTATATTATTCTATTTATTTTTTGAGTTGTTTATGTGATAAAATTTGAGAGAGAAAGAGGATGGAATGGGTGGTTTGAGGCATCAAATTTTTGAAGAAGAGTCTTCTATCAAGAGATCAAAAGTTGATGTCTTGTAGAAACAAAAGATAAGAGAAAAGATTATTTTCTCTTATTATTTTCTTTTCAGATTATTCTCTCTTTATTTTATATTTTTATATGATAAAAACCTGAGATAGAAAGAGAGAAGGTGTGGTGAATTTATGCTCCAATTAGTTGGAGCATGGTAATTTAATTTTAGACATGATTTGGTCATGTTCTGATGAAAATAGAAGAAGAAAAGAAGGTCTTCTCTTAAGGTTTCTTTTAGAACCCTTCTTCTCCATAAATTATGAGATTTTTCTATGTGAAAAATTTGATATCATAAGATCTGAAAGTTAAGAAAAAATCTAGAGAAGAAGGTCTTCTCATGTCCTAGCATAAAGATGTTCTCAGGACATCAATTATTGATGTACTGAAAGAGAAGATCTATCTTCTCTTAGGACCTTTTTCTTTTACATATTATTTCTAATTTTAGGGAGGTCAAAGAGTTTGACTTCTCCCTTATTCCTTCTCATATTCTTCATCTCTTGGAATATCCAAGAGATCCGAAGAATATTTTTTAGATTAACCTCCGGAGGGATCTGCAAGAAGCTAGCACTTCAAGTGGATCTTCGTTCGACGAACCTTCGATTTTATTGTAACCTCATGTGGATCACCTGTAGAGGTCGGATGCGTGTGTGACTCCAAAGATAATAAAGAAAATCAACTGTGGAGTTCTCGACCCGCATGAAGGTAAGAGATCTGATTTCTTCTCTTATTTAGATGTGATCTAGGTTTTAGATCTAAAACTATTTTAGATCTAGGGTAATAATTTGATCAATACCAAAGTTTTATTTTTTAATTTATAAATATAATATGACATGTTATAAGTCCTAATTGTAGGGTTTAGTAATTTGATTACATGTATTTGTAGATTAAATTATTTAATTTACATATTCTGCTGCGTTATATTTCAAAAATATTTTAAAATTCATGCATAAAATTCTGCACCTTTTTCAATACCAGCAATCCAGCTTGACTGAAAAGTTGGCTCAATTATTTTTCTGACTGATTTTAATTGTTAGTGTTTGTTAGTGAAATAAGCTGATCCATTTTTGAAATGAGTCGACCTATTTAGTGAAACAACACTAAATTATATTAAATTTTTCAAAAGTTGAAAATAATTTTCAAAATACCGAACTCCAACCCTCAGCCATGAACTTAATTAAAAAATTAAGTGATTGTTTAGGATCTAGGTTTATGATTTAAAGATCCTAAGATAATTTCATAAAATATGGGTTAAAGGATAATGGGTTAGCTTTGATCAAGTCATTAACTGGGTTAGACCTAGGGTTAGATTAAATATGGACTAAGTTAAAAAATTGATCAAACCTAATTAAAAGTTAATTAGGATTAGGTTATTTCTATAGATCACTTCAATAGTTGTAGTTGATCAAAGTCCATATATCTAACAAATAGACACTGATCGTGGCTCAACGACTGAGCCCGAGTCTTTAGGCAGACCAAATCAAAACTGATAAATCAGTTGGTATCTAAGGTAAACCTGATCGGTGATTTTTAATTGAGAGCCTGCTTATCTAATCATTTCTTATGGTGTCTAAGGCAAGCTTTGGCAGATCCTCCCACCGATCATACTTACCTGGCCAATGTGGTTAATCAGATCTTGATTAGGTTGCTCATTGATTCGTGCTAACCCATGTCACATAGAAAATCAGTGAATCTGATTTCATTCAGTGAGACTGATCTAGGTGCCCATGGATCAAATTTGATCCTAATCCTTGTTAATGACTTGAGAAGTCAGTGGGAGGACTTGACTTGGTGAAGTCAGTGGGAGCAAATTGGTCCATGTTCTTTCTATTATTAAATCATTAATAATTTTAAATCTTCTAAAATTATTAGGTCCTTAAAATGATAAAGTTATAGAGATAACTGAGTCATAGCCTCCCATTAAGGTGTTTGATAATGAGTCCATTAACTCAATAATCATTGCAGACCCAAAAGCCTGGTGCTTGTTGACTAATGGAATTATCACTCATCATATGATGACTTGGAAGTATCTCTCTAATGGTGGTTAGGTTAGCCAACCAAAATTGGGCTTAATCATTTGTTGGTTAGATGCACCAAGTATAGTCATGTTAATGGTTGGACCTAACCGGATCCTTACAGTGGAAGCCAAAGCCTACTGATTAGGTTTTTGGGGCAAAATTAAATTACTAGAAGTTGTTTGGAGAAATAATTGGTTAATGAACCTACCTGTAGATGCAGATGGGTTGGCCGACCAAAGTCGGACTTGTCTGTAGTCTATGTGGATTCTAATACCTACTAGAAAATTAAAGTAATTTTTCAAATTGAAGATAGAGGCTACCAATTTGAACAAAATAGTGGGAGAACCTTGAGACTAAAGTCCAAGTCTCTAGACTTAAAATAATTCATATACATTAGGTCATTGTTCTCTTTTCTCAAAATAAGGCTAAACCTTAATTGCTCCAATTGTTGTTAGACAGTGATGACTTATGGGATCCAACTTCGTTAATTAGTATCGAAAGTTGAATTTGGTTCAGCAGTACGAATGGATTCGTATTGGGGCTTCTTAGTCCAGTCAAAAAATTAGTCCAAAATTGATCCAAATTAGGCATGTTACTTCTATTGTAACAAGCAGGATCATAGGAATAAGAATTGTCTTATTTCCCTTGACCATAATAGGCTGAACAAGAGAAAAGAGTAAGAGTTGCTCATTAAGGATGTTATATGATAATACCTTAAAGTTTTTTATGTAATTCTACCACCTAGGTATTAGATACCATGATCTTATGCAATTTATTGCTAGGACTACTAGTAAGTGGAATATTTGAAAATAGTGAGAAATTCTTGAATGTTAGGGATGGAAGTCTTATTCCAATCCTAACTTTAAGAATCGTAGAGCTTGTTTTCAAATATTGTCATTTAGAGTAATTATTACTATTATCTATTATTTATGATGAATGTAATCTTTGTTGTTCTTTTGGCCAAAGATGATCATCATTCATTAATAAAGGAAGATTATTGTGATATTATTATGAATAATGTTACAATAATACATGGATAATAAGAAAATGACATTTAACATTTACACAGCCTATTAAGTGTAATGTACACACCCAAGTTAGATAATGTCATGGATGTTTATCTTTGGCTTAGTCACCTTGACAAGAACAGGATAAACAGATTAGCTTGAGAGGAAAACCTCGACATCAATGATTGTGAATCATTGATAGCCTGTGAGTCTTATCCTCTTGAAAAGATGACAAAGTCACCTTTTAATGGAAAGGTGAAGGAGCTGATAAAGTTCTAAATCTCATACATAGTGATATATGTGGACCTTGAACTTAAGTGCCAGAGGAAGATATTCATATTTCATTACAGACGACCTATCTGGGCATGGATGCATCTGGTCTGAATCATTTGAAATGTTCAAATGATTTAATAATGAAAG
Organism: Elaeis guineensis; assembly: GCF_000442705.2. NCBI lineage: Eukaryota > Viridiplantae > Streptophyta > Magnoliopsida > Arecales > Arecaceae > Elaeis > Elaeis guineensis. The sequence continues at coordinate 9,143,727 of NC_026003.2, read as the reverse complement.
ATTGAAACAAACTGGATAAGGTGTTAGAACTCTTCGATCAGATCGAGGAGACGAATACTTATCCAGTAAGTTTGTGACATATCTAGGAGAGAATTGGATTCTCTCTTAGTGGATTCCTTTTCGGAACACAGTATATCTGAAAGGAGAAGTTGAACTTTGTTAGACATGGTTCAATCCACAATAGGGTTCGCTTCTCTACCTGTTTCAAGATTGTGCTCTTTTGTGATTACCTGTTTTATTCTGAAAATATACTGAGTAAGTTTATTGTGCAGATTCCATATGAGATATGGATCGGACATGGACCTACACTCTCTCACCTTTGGGTTTGGAGTTGATCGGCCTATGTTAAAGGTTTGCATACAGATAAACTTGGTTATTGGTCCAATAGGTGTTTAAGGGTTACTAATTCTATCATGCTGAAGAACATAAGATGCTCATCAGCAGTAGGGCATTCCTTTTGGAAAGGAGTTCCTTAGAGAAGGAACTGATGCCTATCAAGTTGAACTTGAAAGTTTGACTGGTAGAAAATAAACCGACATAATCTAGTAAACCTATAGAATCGGATTTGATTAGATCAAACTCGAAGCCCATTAAAGTAACATCTTTAAGGAGATCTGGTAGAGTACCGCGTTAGCCGGACAGACACTTCAGTGTCTAGGTTTGGGACAGCGATCTTGTTGAGCTTGATGAGATTAACAAAGATCCGATCACCTATAGGGATGCAATGCAGTGGTCTAACTCTGAGAAGTGGCTTGGAGCCATTAAATCTAAATTGAAGTCCATGAAAATCAATAGTATATGGACACTAAATGATTCACCTAAAGGGATAAAACCCATTAGGTGGGAATGAATTTTTCAAAAGGATCAGAGTAGCGCAGACGGAAAGGTGGAGACCTATAAAGCTCGTTTTCGCTATTATCCTAGAGTTGGAACATACGTTTTGAACATATATTTTTATTATGAACAAAGAGGAACCCTGCATTTATAAGTGGGCAAAATGTTCTGTAGTGTTATTTCTTGTGTTGTCTGTGGATGAAATTCTCTTAATTGGGAATGGCATTCCAGCATTGCAAGGAATAAAGGTTTGGGTGTCATCTAATTTCTCTATGTTTAAGATCAGATATGGTATACTCATTAATTGTAGTGAGTAGATACCAGTCTGATCTAAGTAAGAACCACTGAAAGATTGTATTGACAATCCTTAAGTATTTGGAAAATACTAAGGTCCAGTGACTCAAATATAAAAATACTGACTTTAAACATGTGGATGTTTCGATTTCAGTCAGATCAAGATGACAACAAGAAAATATCGGATCATACCCTAATTATAGGAGCAATCTGCTAGAAAGATTTCAAGCAGGATACTTTAGCCTACTAAGTTAGTGATGTAGAGTACATCATAGCATATGATGCTACCATGTAATTGCTGAGCTTCATTAGCAGGTTGGGAGTGGCACTCTCCATCGATGGTCCAGTCCTATTGTAGCACTGGAGCTATAAATCTGGCTAAAGAATCAAAGGACCAGCATACTCTGTATTGCTATCACTATTGATTTTAGATCAGGGTGACATCAATCTTTGGAAGATCGATGATAAAAGAGAACTTGACCGACCCATTTGCTGAGGCCTCGGAACTAAGAAGTTCTACGAACTCAAGTAGAAGATAGGATATTTGATATCATTCTGATTGGCTTTAGTATAAGTGGGAGTTGTTGGAAAATGTATCCTAAAGCCTACATCTAAGTGGTAGATCATTGGAATTAGTATATGAATTATCTAATAATAATAGTTATTTGGCAGGTTCATCATAAAAGTTTTATCTTTTTTAAATGAACTCCTAAATTATGATGAAGTTCTTAGAACTACAATCAATCGATAAAAAAAATTTATTGGATGGTTCTTAAATTGTTCACAATCAAATGATAAGTTATTAACAAGGACGATAACTTATCAAGTGTAGGTCGCTGTATGCCATATACGTTGGTTGTCCTCGTAACCAAGTGGTGTGGAGACACTGGTATGGCATCCAAGTGAGATGTAGGAGTACATCTACATTAAACGTGATCAATGTATCACTCTATTATCAAGAGTAGTTAGCTAAGGCCAATAGGTATAAGTGTCCCTCCGACCTGAGATCATCACGGTGACTTGCAAGCAACTTACTATGCTTTGGTGTCGGACTACTTGTATTTTTAATATAGGTTCAAAAATTTTTGGATACAGTCAAGCACTTGTGAAGTTGGTGTGTGAGTCAAGATGGGATTGACCACTCATGATTAACTTCAGGAAGAGAACGTCTCGCTGTGTTTCAATTTAGCAAAACCTAGGCCTAGGTAATCCTCGTGAGGAGTCACGGGATTTGCAAAGTTTTGAGATACAATAGAGATGACTTATATAAGTGATTGACAGTATACTCGAAGTCGTCTTGAACATTATTGGTCAAAAGAATGAATTATATGATAACCATGGGTCAAGATTCTTAGAATGTTGCTTTGCATACATTCGATCTATCTGGACGTTGGGAACCATTGCTAGATGGTTACTTCGACTGGTATAGGAATTGATTCCTGTGCTACTGACTTAGGTTTAAACCTATAGAGTCACACACATAAGAGGTTGTAACCTAATTAGATGATTAATCGATGATTGAGAATCATTCTAAGGTTAAACGATCAATGTTATTGATGTTTGACCTAATGCAAGTGTTGCAGGAGGATCGATTAGCAATTGGATTACTAAATAGCTCAATCTGATTGAGCAATTGGATTGAGATCAAGTCTAATTAAATTTAATTCAATTAGAATTAGTTTAGATTTAATTGGATTAAGTCTAATCAGTTTATTGGATAAGCCAATTGCAAGGGAGAACAAGTCCCTGTTCGACTAGGACTTGTATGCACCTAATTTCTAATTAAGTTAGGATTTAAATCAAAATTAAATATGATTTAATCTAATTTAATTAGACACCTAGTTAGACTAGGATCACCATTAATTAGGTTGTAATTAATTTGGATTGGGTTCAAAGTGTTTGACCTAATCTACATAGGAATCCTAGTTAGACTAGGACTCCATCTCTTCTCTTGCGCCACCTAAGAAATATCAAGCCCACACCCACTAATTAATTTCCAAATATTTTTTTATGATATCTACATCCAAGAAATATTATCTCACACCACTTATTCTAGATATTTGAATCAGATTTGATTTGATTCAATATGGAAAGAGATTTGGCTAATTATGGAAAGTATTTTAGGTTTATCTCCTTTGTTTGAAAGAGTCCCTCTTCACAAGGACTCTTCCCTCCTCTCATGCGCCAACTTTCTCCATCCTTATCCCTTCTTTTTGTCCCCACTTTTGAGATTATTTTAATTCTCTCCATGAAATTTATGAGGCAAGGGGCATCCAAGAGTTGGACGCCCCATGGACTTCTTGTTAGACTAGGTTTTATGACCTAGTCTACAATATATAAAGTTGCCGCCCCATATGAGATGAAATAGGAGTCAAAAATTCATGGCTTTTAGATAGAAATAGCAGAGGAGAAAGAGGAAGGCATGGGTGGTTTGAGGTGCCAAAATCCTTGGAGGAGAGTCTTCAATCAAGAGATTGAAGGTTGATATCTTGTAGAAAGAAAGATAAGAGAAAAGATTATCTTTTTCATTATTTTTCTTTCATATTATTCTCTCTTTGTTTTTTGTATTTTTTATGTGATAAAATCTGAGAGAGAAAGAGGATAGAATGGGTGGTTTGAGGCATCAAATTCTTTGGAGAAGAGTCTTCTATCAAGAGATCAAAAGTTGATGTCTTGTAGAAACAAAAGGTAAGAGAAAAGATTGTTTTCTCTTATTATTTTCTTTTCAGATTATTCTCTCTTTATTTTATATTTTTATATGATAAAAACTTGAGAGAGAAAGAGGGAAGGCATGGTGAATTTATGCTCCAATTAGTTGGGGTATGGTGATTTAATTTTGGACATGATTTGATCATGTTCTGATGAGAGAAGAAGAAGAAAAGAAGGTCTTTTCTTAAGGTTTCTTTTAGAACCTTTCTTCTCCATAAATCATGAGATTTTTCTATGAGAAAAATATGATATCATAAGATCTGAAAGTTAAAAAAATTTAGAGAAGAAGGTCTTCTCATGTCTAGCATAGAGATATTCTCAGGACATCAATTGTTGATGTACTGAAAGAGAAGATCTTTCTTTTACATATTATTTCTGATTTTAGGAAGGTCAAAGAGTTTGATTTCTCCCTTATTCCTCCTCATATTCTTCATCTCTTGAATATCCAAGAGATTCAAAGAATATTTTTTAGATTAACCATCTGGAGGGATCTGCAAGAAGCTAGCACTTCGAGCGGATCTTTGTTCGACGAATCTTTGATTTTGTTGCAGCCTCGTGTGGATCACCTGTAGAGGCCGGACGCATGTGCGGCTCCAAAGGCAACAAAGAAAATCAATCGTGGAGTTCTCAACTTGCATGAAGGTAAGAGATTTGATCTCTTCTCTTCTCTAGATGTGATCTAAATTTTAGATCTAAAACTGTTTTAGATCTAGGATATTGATTTGATCAATACCAAAGCTTTTATTTTTTGATTTATAAATATAATATGACATGTTATAGATCTTAATTGTAGGTTTAGTAATTTGATTACATGCATTTGTAGATTAAATTATTTAATTTATATGTTCCACTGCGTTATATTTCAAAAATATTTTAAAATTCATGCATGAAATCCTGCACCTTTTTCTAACATAATGATCTCAAATTATATAACCAACTGAAGCTCTCCCCTATTTAACTGGGTCATCAAATTGAATTTAACAACTTTAATAGTAAGAGGTAGCCACCTAACAAACAAAGTAGATGGCAAAGATAAAGATATTGAAGCAGAGCTACCACAATACCTTTAAGCAATTGTCAAAGCTTAAGATCGTAGGATATAAGAGTGATCATCAAGAAAATAGAGGAGCCGATGAAGTAAGTTATGAGGAGTAGAAGTACTTTCAAAGATACGACCATTCTATTCTAACCAAAGCAAGCAAATTATAACCTTAACTCATTTCTCTAATGTACCATGGCATCAGTTAGCATAGCTAATAATATCAGCAAAGAACAGAGATTAGGGCTATGTTGCATTATTTGGGCTACTAGTGGCCAATGACAGAATATAAATTTTTTGACAAATCAAGGAGAACTCTGTGCACAGTGGTGAATCCAAAAATTTTACTTTGTGAGGTCAATATAATAAAAGAAACGGAGGACCTATGGAAAAAAAAGAAGAAAATAATAATAATAAAATATTATTTTTTAAAAATAATAAAATATAAAAGGATAATATATAATATTTTAAATATATTTTATAATAAAATATTATTAAAAAGTACCATAGTAAAATTTTAGATATTATTAATATTAAAATTATAATGGCTAATCAAAAATTATTTTGATCATATATATTTGATATGAGTGAAAAAGAAAGAAAATAAAAAAAACTAAAAGAATATTAAAAAAAAGAATTAAAAGAGACATACCTAATTCAAATTGAGAAATGAGACAAGAAGAACATATGGTTAGCCATTACATTTGGATTGATTAGGATATAAAAAATAAATTGATGTGGGGTTTAAACGTAAAAGGTGGATAGATTGGGACATGGGGTTGGGATGGGGCATTAAAAAATAAATAGAGAAGTAATAAATAAAAAAAAAGAATGAGAGAGAGAGGGGGAGAGAGGTTAAAGTGGCATGAGAGAAGGATGGGATTATGGGTCATTAAAGAGAGAGAGAAATATAGGTCATAATTATCTTTTTATCTTTTAATATGATCCTTTTAGGATATAAAAAATAAATTGATGTAGATTTAAATATAAGAGACAGATGAATGAGGTTAGATGGGATATTAAAAGATAAATAAAAAATAATTAATTAAAAAAAAGAAAGAGAGAGAGGGAGAGAGGTCAAATTGGTGTGAGAGAGGGAGAAAGAAAGAGAGAAGTAGACATGTGAGTCATTAAAGAGATAGAATATAATTCATAATTACTTTTTTAATGTAATCTTTTTTATCATTTACTTCTTTAAAATTTTATATGAGATATGGAGTCAATTCTATTTGAAAATAAAAAGTTCAAAACATGTATATTTTAAAATTTTATAGAAAAATAGTAGATTAAATTATTTAATCTTATATACATACTTTAGATTAGATTTAAACTATCTTTCTAAGGATCTATGATATAAAAATATTGCACAAAAAAATCTAATCTGAAAGAAAAGACTGCATCGATCGTATCGATGCCTTGAATCAGATTTAATGCTTAGATCTGATTCAATGAGTTTAGAATCCATTATTTGATCATGGTTCAACAGTCACCACTACTGATGCACATGATAGGAGGTCCTTCCTGATGTCGAGCAGTCATACAGTGTGTACGGCCTCTATAGGTAGTCCGCTCGAATCTCCGAACAGATCATCCTTCCCGAGAGTGCTAGCTCACGACGAAGCTCTGGATGGCTGATGAAGAGTCATTTCTTTAGATCAAACAGATACCTTCAAATCAAAAGAAGGATCTTTTCAAGAAGAAGATGGTGTGGAAGAAGAAGAACAAAACTCCTTTTATATTTCTCTCTCACAAAACAGGAACTAGGAAACCCTAAAACCCCCACCCCAGATCTCACACCCCAAAGAGGATCTTCTTCCTCTTTTTCTCATGCACGGACTCCCACCCATCTCTCTCAGATTTCTCATGCCCTCTTAGAGGCTCTCTCATGCCAAATCTGATCTTAATTGGTGCACAAAAGATCATCCCTTCTTAAAGTGGCATCCTATGAAGGGTTTGGATAAGTTGGTTCAGCTTCAAACAGCCTTTGATCTTATCACGAATTCAAATCAAATTTGAATTTTTTTTAAACCATATTTAATCTATAACTAAGGGATGCAGAAAGGAGGGTGACACAACTTAGATTAGTGTAAAAAAAATATCACACAAAAATTTATTTTGTGCATGAGAAGTAGGCTGGTCGGCGCTAGGTAGAGTCCCATAAAACTTGAACTCTTGATTTAAGTTTGATTTCAAATCAATTTGAACTCAAAACTCAATCCAACAAAATTTCAATCCAAAGAAGATTATAAGAAGGCATCACACACCTTCTGAAAATAAAAAATTCTACATGAAAACCATTCTCATATATGAAGAAAGGATGGGCGAAGGTAGATGTGGCGCAAGGGGTGTTTTGATTCCATTTGAATTTGAACTTGTGTTCTTTTCTAATTAGATTCTTGACCCAACCAAATTAGGTTAAACCCAATTAAATTACCTAATCTAATCAAATAACAAATGTTTCGATTAAATCATAATCATATTAGAAATTAATCGAGCTCGAATCAGAAATGAAACACTCTTAGCGATTAGGTCATTTATAATCTAATCAGATCAAACCAAATTGAATTCAATTCAATTAGATTTAATCCAAAATTTAATGTTCATCAAATTATATTAATTAATAATCTAATCATTAATCAATCTTTTTTAATTTATCAATAATTAATAATTAATTTATTATAACTTTTGATAAGATTAATCATCAATCGAATTGACGATTAAACCTTAGAATGATTTTCAATAGTTGATCAGCCACATGATCAGTCGAAATTTTTTTTGAGTGTACCCTATAGGTTCAATCCTAAGTTGGTAGTATAAGAATAAACTTCTTATACTAATTAAAGTGATCATCTAATAATGGTATCCGACGTCTGGATAGGTCGAAATATTGCAAAGCATCATTCATGGACCTTTTCGCATATGGTTACCATATAATTCATCCCTTTAACCCTAATACTCAAGGTGATCACCTGGAGTTTAATTGTCAATCTTGAATTAGTCAACCACATTGTATCTTAACCTTTCAAATCCATCATATGGATTATCCTGATCAAGATTTTATTAAATTAAATATACTGATGTATTAACTTCTACTTATTCAGAGAGGTCAATTCTATCTTGACTCACACACTGACTTCGCAAGTACTTGATATATCCAGAAACTTTCTATCACTGAATTAAAAATTCAGATAGTTTGACATCAAAGCACATTGAGTTGCTTGCAAGTCACTGCGGTGATCTCAGATTGAAGGGATACTTATATCCATATCTTTCGCAAGCTACTCTTGACAACAGAGTGTCCACAGTTGATCATGTTCAATGAGATGTACTCCTATATCTCATTGTATGTCATATCAGTATCCCACACCATTTGGTTATGAGGACAATCAATGCATATGACACACAATGATCTACACTCGATAAATACTATCGTCCTAGTAATAGTGTATCATTTAGCCGTGAACTTATTTTAAGGACTAAACAATATATCCTCCTATATCGATTAAGATAATCCTAAGGACTTCATCATAACAATTGGAGTTCATTAAGAAGATTACACTACTTTGTGATGAAAAAGTTAAATAATAATTTTATTAATTTATCATTCATATACATTTACACTGATTAGCATAACTGTCAACAGGATGATGATTGACTTTGAGACTCAATTTTCAATAACTCCACTTGGTCTAAAACAATCAATACAGTATCGTATACCATCTTCTATTTATGATCTTTGAGCTCCTTGATACTGAGGGTTTAGTAAATGGGTCGGTCAAGTTTCCTTTCCCTCGATCTTCTGAAGCTCGATATCATCTCAATCCATGATCTTCTAGATCAGGTGGCAGTGGCACAGAATATATTTGGTGCTTTGATGTGACTTCGATTCCTTCACTTGAGCAATGATGCTAGTGCTGTCGCAGTATAACAAAATAAGGCCATCAAGGAGGGTGCCACTCCGAGCTCATTGATGAACTTCTGCAGCCATACAGCTTCTTTCGCAACATCGGATGCCATGATGTATTCAGAGTCGGTTATAGTGTACTGTTTGAAACTTTTCCAGTAGATTACTCCATCGTTCAGGATATAGATATATCCCGACATACTCTTGCTATCGTCATAGTCTAATTGAAAATTAAAGTCTACAAATCTTATAAGTTTTAAGTCGATTTCATAAATAAGCCATTGGTCCTTAATATTTCTCAAATACTTAAGGATAATTTTTACAACCTTCCAGTGGTTCTCTCCTAGATTATATTGGTATCTGCTCACTACTCCTAGTGAGTATGCCATGTCTAGTTTGTATATATCATAGCGTATATTATGAACTCACTATCAAGTATATGAAATCCTACTCATACGCTCTCTCTCTTAAGGAGTTATCGGATAATCCCTCTTTAAAAGAGTAATTCCATGACCTATCGAAGATAACCCTTCTTGAAATTTTTTATGCGAAATCATTTCAGCACGTGTCGATGTATATGGACTGAGACAATCCAAGCATCCTCTTTGATCTATCTCTATAAATCTTCATCCCAAGAATGTAGGATGCTTCTTTCAAATCTTTCATAGAGAACTGAGACGATAGTCAAACCTTTATTCTTTGTAATGCACGAATGTCATTTTAATTAAGAGAATATCATCCACATACAAATAAAAAATATAATTATAGAATTGTTAACCTATTTATATATGCAGAATTTTTTTCATTCCTAACGAAGTATACGTTTGATCACTTTATCAAAATGCATGTTTCAACTCCTATTTACTTGCTTCAATCCATAAATAGATCTCTGAAGCTTGCATACTTAAACTTGTTTGTGGATGTGAAACTTCAGGTTATATCATATACACCTCTTCTTCTAGCTCGCCATTTGAAAAACTATTTTCACATCCATTTGCCAGATTTCATAGTCTAGATGCATAGCTATCGCAAGCATGATCTGAATGGATTTTAGTATTGCCACAGGGAGAACATCTCGTCATAGTCAATACCATAATGTTGATGATATCCTTTGACAATCAAATGAGTTTTATAGATCTTTAGCTTTTCGTTTGTGCCTCTCTTCCTCTTGAAGATCCACTTATATCGTATGGATTTTATTCCTTCAAGTGGATCAACTAATGTCCACACATCATTGACCTTCATGGGCTTCATTTTGGATTTTATAGCTTCTAGCCACTTATGAAGTCAAATCTGTACATTGCATCTATGTAGGAGATCGAATCCTCATTGTTCTCATCGAGCTCAACAGGATCTCCATCTCGAGATCAAAAAATCATAGTATCTATTCGGTGGGCACGATACTCTATCGAATCTTCTTAATGGTGCATCATTAACAGATTCTGGATTTGACTTAGTCAAATTAGATTTTATGGGTTCACTAGATTGTGTCGGTCTTTCTACTCATCGAACTTCATCAAGCTCGACTTTAGAAGCCACTAATTCCTTCACTATTTTTTTTTTCTAAAAAGTGTACTTTATTGCTCACGAACATCTTCTATTCATCAGCAAGATAGAAGTAATACCCTTTTGTTTCTTCGGATACCCTATGAAGATACACTTGTCAGACCTAGATCTTAGTTTATCTATTTTTAAACATCTGACATAAGCCAACATCCCCAAACTATAAGATATGAGAGTACTGGTTTATACTCAGTCCATATCTCATTTGATGTTTTATTCACAGACTTACTTGGAACCCTATAAGTACATAAAAGCTGACTCAGCGCATAACTCTAAAATGAGATTGACAGACTCAAAAACTCCATCATGGACCAACCATATCCAACAAGTTCGATTCCTCCTTTCTGAGATGCCATTATGCTATGGCATTCTAGAAAGAGTCCATTATGAGAGAATCTATTCTCTTCTAGATGTGTCAAAAATTCATCAAAAGGTATTCACCTCCTCGATTAGATCGAAGAGCTTTAATGCTCTTTTAGTTTGTTTTTCTACCTCACTATGAAATCATTTGAACATTTCAAACGATTCTGACTGTTCTTCATTAAGTAGATATATCTATATCTAAATAGGTCATTTGTTAACGTAATGAAGTATTGATGCCCTCTTTCACACTTATGCTCATCGATCCACATACATCAGTATGTACGAGACTAGAACATCACTAGCTCATTCATCTTTTTCAGTAAAAGATGGTTTGATCATCTTTTCAAAAAGATAAGATTCATAGGTTGGCAATGATTCACAATCATTATCCTTAAGGATTTCTCTCAGATTAACCTGTTCATCCTTTTCTTGTTAATATGATGTAGCCTATAGTGCCAAAGGTAGCCATCTAAGACATCATCTATCTTAAGACATTTTCTTGATGTGTACATTACACTAGCCATGATACAATGTAAATCTATTATTCAATTGTCCATGCATTACAGTAACACCATTCAAAATGATATCACAAATTTTTTTTATTAAAATTTCATAATTTTCTTTGGCTAGAAGGTCTACAAAAACTATATTCAATAAGAAACTAGGATAATAATGACAATCACTAAGAACAATGATACAAGAATTGAATATAAGTTTGATGATTTCTAAAGCTAGGACTGAAATTGATCTTCATCTCCAACGTTCAGAAATCTCTCACCATCTTCAAATCTCCTACTGACCTGAAGTTTCTGCAATAAATTATAAATATTATAGGACTACTAGTATCTAATACTCAGGTCATTGTATCACAAATTGAGAAGTTACAAGGAGTTATCATATAATTTCTTATTTAGCAATCGATTGCTTCTTCTTCTTTGCCTGTTCGGATCAAGGGAAGCAATATATTGAGGATAGTTTCTCTTTTAATGACCCTGCTTCCTACAGTAGTACTCTGTCTGACTCTAATTGAACTTGAACTGGGACTTCACGATCTGAACCCCAGCACTTGGCACCTTATTTTTCTTCTTCTTCTTCTTCCTTTCTAAAGGGACGACGCCCACCTGAAGAAGATGCTCCCACTACATTCATCGTTTGCTTGTGGAGCTGGTGATCTTTCTCAAAAATCTGTAGCAACTCCAATAGACCATAGTAGTCTAATACAGGCTTCGTCATTTGATAATGACTGAGAAATGATAAGTAGGACTTCGATGAGAATTAAAATCAATCTTTCAACTGTCGTGCAAAAAAGCAGCTTGCTGATCTTGATTGTTCAATCATTTAATATATGATGTTATCGATGCTCCCTCCTCTCCTGATATTGAAAATGGCATAACTGGTCTTGTGCCACTCAACATCGTGGAGTGCTAAAAGAATCATTCAATATTTTGAGCATTTCTTCTGGCTGAGCTTCCTCAAACTTATGACTAAACTCATCGTTCATGCCGATCGCATAATATAATATACTGTAGTATGATTATTGAGCCATTTAAGTAAGCATCTCAAACCACACTGCAGCATTAGGAGCGGCTCCTCAAGTGCCAGATCTGTCAGCACGTATAAGATCCACTCGTGCTCCAGGACTATCTTCAATTTTTGATACAGCTATCGAAATTAGATCCTCTTAATTTATCACTGTCTAACAGTGATCAGTGCGATAAGTTGGTGGTCATAACTGTAAAAGAAAAATCAAATTAATTAGTATATGAATCGATTAAACCTAAAGATATGGATTTAGTCTAAAGATTCTTCACTATTTTAATCGAATTGAAGCCTCTACCTTCAATTCAAAAATTATCCTAATTTTTAGTAGGTACTAAATCCACATAGTTGCACATAGCCCAACTTTGGCCAGCTCACTTATGTACATCTTGAAGGACCAGATCTAGGTTTTAGGGTTAGATCTTGAAACTTTTCAAGATCAGGCAGGAAGACTAAAATAAATTAAAATTTATCTTATAAAATTAAAGAATCTCTAGATCTAAAATTTATTACATGATTATTATATGAATTAAATCAAAAATTAAAATATAAAGAGCAAGAACTATATGTTGATCATATCAACATGTTTCTATACTACATCTAATGTATGTAAAATATAATAGATAGATCTATTACCTTGCAAGTTAGATGTTCTAACTTTATTGATCCGAGTTGAGATGATGTTGCAAGCGCACATGCATCCAACTCTAGGAGTCATCCACACAGCCTACAATCACGATCAAAATTTTGATCCAGAAATCAGTACAGTATGCTAGTACTGTGCTGATCCTTCTTCGATGGTCGATCAGATGCCTCTTTTTTTTAATTTGGACTCTTTCAAAGATGAAAGTAAGAAGAGTTTTAGATTGAGACACTCTCAGAAAACTCACAGATGAGGAAGGAAAGAGGTGAACTCAGCAACCCTAGAAGAAGACCCTCTTCTTCTTCTCTTTGTCTCACTAGATACTTATTTTGTGTTATTATATATCCACCCCAATACTCTTTTTTTTTTTTTTATACACCCAAAGGTTCTCAATATCTATAATCCACAAAAATTTAAGAAAAAATTATTTTAAATAAAGAGTTATGAAGAATCTTATCTAGGTCAAATACCTAGTCAAGAAAAATCCAAACAGGGCAAGACAAGGGGTGCCCAACTCTTGGGTGCCCCCTCCTTCTTTTTCTACCATGGACCACTAGCAAAGGGCACACAATATGTACCATAAAAGCACAAAAATCTCAAAAAAAATTTAGTAAAATCAGTGCCATAAGAAAGAGTTTTGGTTTCCTAAAATTCTATCTCATAGAATTTGAAATCCAAACTAATTCCTACTTTGACTTGGTCCACAACCACATTCCATGTAAGAGAGAAAGAGTGAAAGCTTTGGGCATGTGTGAAGGCTGGAGAGAAATTTTGTCACACAAAATAAGAGAGAGTGGGCATGGGGGGCTAAGGTGGTGCAAGGTGGAATCCTAGTCTTACTAGGATTCAATCTATGACTTGTTCAATTTGATTTTTCAAACCAAATCAAACCAAAATCAAATCAACCCAATTAAAATAAGTCTTAACCTAACTAAGAATCTAATTTAATCAGATTAAATTAGATTTAAATTTTATTTAATTTTTTAATCAAATTAAAAATTAGGTTGACCCAAGTCTTAATTGAACTAGGATTAATTTTTTTTTGCACTTGGCTTATCCAATAAACTAATTAGACTTGATCCAATCAAGCCCAAATAAATCTAATTAAATTATATTCAATTAAACTTAATCTCAGCCTATTGGCTTAATCAAGTCAATTAGCAATCGAATTGCTAATCGATCCTCCTGCAACACTTGTACTAGGTTAAATGCCAATCGTATTGATCGTTTAACCCCAGAATGATTCTTAATCGTTGATCAACCATCCGATCGGATCATGAACTCTAATGTGTGTGACCTCATAGGTTCAAATCTAAGTCGGTAGTATAGAAATAAATTCTTATACTAATCAAAGTGACCATCTAGCAATAGTACCCGACGATCGGATAGGTCGAATGTGTAGAATAACATCCTTAGAATCCATGCAGATATAGTTTCCATATAATTCATTTCTTAACCAAAATGCTCATAGGACACCTCAGAGTTAACTGTCAACTCTGATCAGGTTGTCTACATTGTATTTCAAAATATCAAATCTATCTGATGGATTATCCTGGCCAAATTTTGCTAAATTGAAATACAGCGACTCATTCTTCTCCAACTTTTGGAGTGGTCAATCCCATCTTGATCACACTCTGACTTTGCAAGTACTTGACTATATCCAGAAGCCTTCCATCACTGAATTAAAATTTAGTTAGTCCATACCAAAGCACAGTGAGTTGCTTGCAAGTCACTGAGCGATCTCAGTCTAAAGACATTATACTATATCCTATAGAGATATTCTCGACAGCAAATGCTCTGGAGTTGGTCACGTTCAATGATGATGTACCCTTATATCTCATCTGTATGCCATACCAGTATCTCCATACTCCTTGGTTAAGAGGACAACCAACCCATATGGCCTATAACGACCTATGCTCGATAGAAGCTATCGTCCTCATTAACAGCCTATCATTTGATCGTGAACAGTTTTAAGGACTAATCGATAAATTCTCTCTTTATCGAACCTAAATATCCTAAGAACTTCATTACAACAACGGAGTTCATTAGAAGATGAAAACTTATGATGAAAATATCAAAAATATATTTTATTTATTAACAAATTAAATACAATACAAGGTTGCTCAACCGTCAACAGATGGATTGACTTTTGGGATATATTTTTCAACACATCTATGGGTAGGTTCTTAATCAATTATTTTATGAAGTAATTTTTAGTAATTAATTTATCCTAGGGTTCTAACAGTAGGCTTTAGCCTCCACTGAAAGGTCTGATGAGGTCCAACCATTAATATGATCATACTCATGAATCAAAGCACAAACGATCAGGCTGACCTTGGTCCGTCATCTCATCACCCATAATAGAGACTCAACTGAGTTGTCATATTATGAATGATAATTTCAATAGCAAATGAGCACCAAACCTTTGGGCCGTCCAATGATCATCCAACTATTGGACCTATTATCATCCAACTTAATGGGAGATCATGATCTAGTTATCTCCATAACTATTTCATTTTTAGAGATCTAATAATTTTAAAAGATTTAATTAATTAAATTGATAGATGAGAAAAGATTTGATCAGTTATTCTTAATCCTCCCATTGACTTCATCAAGTCAGATTAAAGAAGATTAGGTCTAATCTGGTTCACTCAATGAGTCATAAATCTTCCATTGATTCACAAAGTCATGAAAGGACTCAAGACAAGTTAAACTAGGGGCACCTAAATCAGTCATACTGATTTCTAGTTAGCATGGATCAACTCCAATCATTAAGTGATCTAATCAAAATATAATTAACCATGTTGGTTAGGTAAGTGAGATCGATGGGAGGGATATATCATTAACTCATCATAGACTCAATCTATGTAAGTTGCTCTAATTAGTGACCACCGATCAAGACTACCAACTTACTTAGACACCAACTGGTTAACTAGTTTCAATTTGATCGACTTATAGATTTGGGTTTGACCATGGAGCTACAATCAAAGTTCATTTTGGTCTAATTAAAGATATGGATCTGACCAACTACAACTATTGAGAATTGATCAAGAGAAAAATTGATCCAATCATAATTAACTTTTAATTAAATTTGATCAATTACTAACATGGTTCATTATCAATGATTTCTAACCCTAGGTCTAACTCAGTTAAATGGACTTGACTCTAGCTAACCCATTAATCCATGAATTATGAAATTGATGCCTTAGATCTTTAATTCTCAAATCTAGATCACTTAATTCTTAATTAAATTTTGGACTGATATGGATTCGAGTTCAGTGTTTGAAAATAATTTTCATTTTATAAAATATTTTTACAAACAATCATCCAATGATTAAAATCTTAATTTTAGATCCAAGATATATTATTTTAGATCTAAAATAAAATTTTAATTTTTTTTGTTATTCATCATCATAGAATAGACCGCGCAGTACCCCTACACGCATAGGAGATCCCATCGAATGGATAAATAGGGCTGCAAATCCTGATTTCTCTATGATCGAATGGCTATGAGGATCTATTCAATCAGATTACTATACTACTCAGATTTTAAATTAATTATTTAGATCTAATTTAAATAATTAAAATTAGATTAATATCAGATTTATGCAAAAAATTCATATCATAAGAAATCAAAGCTCTGATACCACTATTTGGAAACAGACAGTTCAAAGTATGTATATTTTAAAAATTTTATAACAAAAATAATAGATTAAATTATTTAATCTTCTATATATATTTAGAATAGATCTAAACTATCTTTCTAAGGATCTATGACATGAAAATATTATACAAAAAAAATTTGATCTGAAAGAAAAGACTGCATCGATCGTATCGATGCCTTGAATCAGATCTAACATTAGATCTGATCGATAAGTTTAAAACCCATTACCTGATCATGAGTCAATGATCATCACTGTTGATGTGCATGGTAGGAGATTTTTTTTGATACCGAGTAGCCACACAACATGTCTGCCTCTACAGGTAGTCTACTCGAACCCCGAATAGATCGTCCTTTCTAGAAGTGCTAGCTCACGATGAAGGTTCTAGATGACTGATGAAAACTCTTTTCTTTAGATCAAATGGACATCTCTAGATTAGAAGAAGTAGCTTTTCAAGGAGGAGATGGTGTGGAAGAAGAAAAATAAAACTCCTTTTATTTTTCTCTCACACAAAATAGGAACTAGGAAAACCTAGAACCCCACCCTAGATCTAATGCCCCAAAGAGGATCTTCTTTCTCTTTTTCTCATCAAATTTCTCATGCTTTCTTTGAGGTTCTCTCATACCAAATCTGATCTTAATTGGCACACAAAAGATCAGCCCTTCTTAAAGTGGCATCTCATGAAGAGTTTGGATAATTTGGTTTAGCTTTAAATAGCCTTTGATCTTATCACAAATTCAAATAAAATTTGATTTTTTTTAAGCTAGATTTAATCCATATCTAAAGAACTCAGAAAGGAGGGTGACACAACTCAGATTGGTGCAAAAAATATCACACAAAAATTCATTTTGTATGTGAGAACAAGGCTGGTCGGCAGCTAGGTAAAGTCCCATAAAATTTGGACTCTTGATTTAAGTTTGATTTCAAACTAATTTGAACTCAAACAAAATCTAATAAAATTTTAATCTAAAGAGGATTAGAAGAAGGCATCACACACCTTTTGGGCATAAAAAATTTTGCATGAAAACCATTCTCACGTGTGAAGAAAGGATGGGCGCAGGTAGAGGTGGCACAAGAGGTGTTTTGTTTTCATTTGAATTTGAACTTGTATTCTTATCTAATTAGGTTCTTGACCTAACCAAATTAGGTCAGACCCAATTTAATTATCTAATCTAATAAATAAAAAATAATCTTGATTAAATTCTAATTAGATTAGAAATTAATTGAGCTCGAATCAGGAATCGAATATCCTTAGCGATTAGATCATCTCATAACCTAATTGGGTCAAACCAAATTGAATTGAATTCAATTAGATTTAATTCAAACTTCAATACTTAATTAAATTAAATTAATTAATAATCTAATTACTAATCAATCTTCATTTAATTCATCAATAATTAATAAATAATTTATTATAATTTTGTACAAAGTTAATCATCAATCGAATTGACGATTAAACCCTAGAACGATTCTCAATTATTGATCAGCCATATGATCAGTCTAAAACTTCTTTTGAGTATGACCCTATAGGTTCGAACTTAAGCTGGTAGTATAAGAATAAACTTTTTATACCAATCAAAGTGACCATCTAATAATGGTACCCGACATCCAAATAGGTCGAAAGATTGTAAAGCATCATTCATGAACCTATTAGCATATGGCCCTAATACTCAAGGTGACCTGGAGTTTAACTATCAACCCCGAATTAGTCTACCACATTGTGTCTCAACCTTTCAAATCTATCACATAGATTATCCTAGCCAAGATTTTACTAAATTGAAACACACTGATGTATTAACTCCTACTTATTCAAAGGGGTCAATTTCATCTTGACTTGCATACCAACTTCGTAAGTACTTGATCATACCTAAAAACCTTCCATCACTGAATTAAAAATTTAGGTAGTCTGGTACCAAAGCATAATGAGTTGCTTGCAAGTCACTGTGGGATCTCAGATCGGAGGGACACTTATACTCATATCCTTCGCGAGCTACTCTTGACAGCAGAGTCTCCTGCAGTTGGTCAAGTTCAATGAGATGTACTCCTATATCTCACTTGTATGCTATACCAGTATCTTCATACTATTTGGTTATGAGGACAACCAACGTATATGACACACAACGACCTATACTCGATAAATACTATCGTCCTAGTAATAACGTATCATTTAGTCGTGTACTTATTTTAAGGACTAAATGATATATCCTCCTATATCGATTAAGAAAGTCCGAAGAACTTCATCACAATAATTAAAGTTCATTGAGAAGATGTACAGTACTTTATGATGAAAAATATAAATAATAATTTTATAAATTTATCAATTTATATACATTTACACTGATTAGCACAACCATCAACAAGCTGACAATTGGCTTTAGGACACAATTCTCAGTAAATTCATAAAATTGGTGGGATCAATTTTGGTTTTTCTTACTAATATAGATATATGCCTAATGTTGTGGGATCAATTTTGATTTTTTGTATAGGTTAATATAGCTTTCCTACTAGTATATACACATGGGGTCAAGTTTTTTTTTTTTTTTTTTTGTTGGGGGAGGCCAATTGGCCCCATATTTTTTTAAATGGATCTGCCACTATCTGTGCATTTGCATAGAGTCACCAATTTTATTCAAAAGGTCTATACATCAGAGAATATACAAAAAGAGAAACTTTAAATAATTACAGAAGTTAATCAAATCTCAAAAAATATACTTCTAAACAAAAAGAACTGAGCAAGAAAGGCAAAAAATTCTGGGTAATACATGATGTAATGTGACCAAAAAACCAATAATTTAGCTGCAGTAGCCCCAAAAGTTTAGATGACAGGGGTTTGGGAGGAGCAAGAAGAGACTCATGAGAAGAGGAAAATCGACTAGAGAGAAGCATTAAAGGTATATGGATAACTCTTCATCATAGACTCACCCAAGAACTCCAACACAAGGCAACAAGAGCGCAATAGCCAACTGTTGCTTTGGGAATTCAGAAGGAAAAATCAATTGGAGATTGAAACTATAGTACCCGAGAAAAGTGATCATGAAAAATCACCCAAAGTGTATCATCATTATCTCCACCGACCAAAGGGATCCAACATATACACATCTCAGCCATAAGATGAGCCTTAGAGTTTAGTCCACAGTAATGAGAAACCAGACATATCACTAAACTTAGCAAGACCAATCGACAGTAAGACTGAGAGCTTTAATAAAGACACCCCCATGAGATCCATGCTTGTGAAGAAAGAGGCATGCATTTCTCTTATTCCAAATGGACCAGGAGACAGCTACCAACAAGCAAATAATAGCCGAGAACAAAGAACCATAAAAGTATTTCTTGATCCAAAAGGAGAAGAGCTCAGCTTGGTTATTAGGAGGAAGGCAAATCGAGAACTTGGTACAGATAACATCCCAAATTGAAGCAGCAAAGAGGCAGCTCAGAAAAAAATGGTCTCTAGTTTCAACTGCCATGCCATAAATACCACAATTACCCAAGAATTTGTCAAGCTTGATAGAGAGGACAGCCCTAGTAGCAAGCTTGTTTAAGAGAGCAAGCCAAAAGAAACCTTTAACCTGGGAAGAGGAACAAGACTTCCAAAACTGTTTTGACTAAAGACCATTTAATTCCTCTTCTCACTTGAAAGTTATATAATAATGAAGTTGAGAACACTCCTTTTGAATCCGACAGCCAAAAAATCTTATCCCGATCAATGGAGAGAGAGATTTATCTTGAAGCATGGATAAGAGAATATCATTTTGGATTATCTTTGTCATACCCAAATGTGACATAACACGTCATACTCCTAGAGGTACTATCCTCAATAACATGAAGCATATCAATCATAATTAGCTAAGATCCATCACAAATGAAATATAATAAAAGATTCAATTTTATCATTCATCAAGTAATTAAATCAAAATTGATTCAGAGCATCTAAATCTAAATCAAATATCACACCCGTATCTTAAAATTCATCAATAGTTGATTACAAGTTTATAATTATCCAATAATAAAAATTCAGTTGTAAAATCTTCAAGCTCGCTTGTATAGACTCTCAAGCCTAGATCATTCTTCATTTCTAACCTTATTCATTTGAATAAAAAAAAAAAAAAGATATGTGTTATACCAGCTCAGTAAGTAAATCTTAGACTATCTTACTCAGATCAAGCATAAGTTTATGCATGCATTAATAAACCATTTAAAGAAGATGATTATCATTAAAATATAAAATTTTTTATAGTAATAATATATCATAAATCAATGATGCCTTTGTATATGCATAAATCATGCAATTTAAATAAACATAGTTTCCAATGCATAGCATAAACAAATTCATAAATCAATGCTAACTTTGTAGATAAAGTCATAAATCATCTATCATTTTGTCATATTATAATTCTTAATAATTCTCTCAAACTAAATACTAAGATTATTTTATAACCATGATAGGGTCGTAATTATCATGCCAACTACTATAATCTACTGGTGAGGATCGTATGCCGAGCTATTATAATCCACTAACGAGGGCCATGTGCCAAGCTACTGTAACCTGCTAGTGAGGACTATATGTCGAGCTACTATAACTCACTGGTGATGGCTATACATCGAGCTACTATAATCTAATGGCGAGGGCCATGTGTCAAGCTATTATAATCCACTGGCGAGGGTTATATGCTAAGCTACTATAATCTATTGGTGAGGGCTATGTGCCGAGCTAGTATAATCCATTGGTAAGGGCCGTATGCCAACTACTACAACCCATTGGCAAAGCTATACATAGCTATCTGAGAGTCTATAGTCATACTTCTTAAATCATATCTTTTTAAAATACATATTCTTAATTATATTATAAATAAATAAATTGAAAGATATTTAATGACTTTATAAAGTTCATAATATATAAAGTGAAACAATCATGAAATCAGTGTTTTCATAACAACTATACAAATTTTCATAAATATAGGGTTCATAGTTCACAAATAAATTATTGATATTGAAATATCCATGAAACCATACTTTTCATGAATATGATTTACATTATATCCTATACTTGATTCTTAATTGAAGAAAACACATGATCATCGATGTCAAATATTTTTTTTATATTTCATAAAATCTTAAGCATTGAAGGCATCCAATAGTTCAAAAATAAGTAAGGAGTGTCAGGATTATTTATCTCTTCCATCTTAGTCCTTCAAACTTCACTAAATGAATTTATCCAACCTATTTAATATATAAAAAATATAATTAATTTCTATTGGATAAATTCAATTATTAAAAAAGAAGATTATAGATTGGATGGTCAGTCTAATAGTCTATCCGGCACAAAGGCAATTTAGAGCCTTCTTAGTTGAGGGTCAGATCTAAGCACTCAATCAAAAAATCATGAAGCATGGGTTGGATCAAGATCAAAACCAATCAACATGATTCATCAATAATAGATTTTCAAAGATACTTGACATGATCGGGATAATTGGTTTGACAAACTACATGAATATCAAAGTGATTTTAAAAAGATCATCTCAAGTTCATACTAAGATTCATAGATCAAATAGAAAGAGAAAGAGAGAGGGTAGAGAGACATAAGAGAGAAGGAGAGGGGACACGAGAGAGAGAGAGAGAGAGAATCTTTCTCTCTCTTTTTTTTTTTCTTATTATTTTCTTCTCTTCTTCTTCCTTTTCTTCTTTCTTTCTTTGCCCAAATAGGGGATGAAAGGGGGTGGTGGCTAGTCATCGAATGACCAATGATGGGCGGCATGTGACCGATAATGGGTGGCAGTGGTGGATGGTGATAGTAGGCAGTCGGCTGACAAAAACATCAAAAATAGGACAAATCAAGGCCCTTCTGCTCGTTTCCTCAGGTCCCATCCACTTGCTAGCAGCTAGGGCCCTGAAGTTGGCCATGGCTTGGTGCAAGGGGGAGGCCGAAGCCCTCAGCGATGACCATCAGAAGTGGAGGCAGTCGAAGAAGGGAGAAAAAGAAGAAAATAATAGAAATAAGAGAATCTGATTTTCTTTAATTTTCGATGAAGTTGGTGGCCAGCGATAGCACCCAAAGCCATGGGAAGAAGGAAAAGAAGGAGAAGAAGAGGATCGAGGCTTATTGTTATATGTATGCCCTAGAAATCAATTAGACCGACACATGTATTTATTCTGAGACATAGTTTTGTATTTGACATTTTTATTATTTATAAAATTAAATTTTTAATTCTATTCATGTTGTGTATGTCTATGAATCGTTCAAAAAATTAATAAGATGATGATACATATTCTTAAAAGTTGAGAATTTGAGGTATATGTCATTAGTGATTAATTTTTAAATACTTTCAATCAACATATTATCCAAAGATGGTGATTGATCTGATGAGATTGGTGTACATGTCGTTTTCCTTTGAGGGTAGATAAATCTCCAGTCATAGTGTGGCGATACCGAAGCGAGAGTGTAGATAGTTGTTAGTGAACAAGGGTACCCTACATGATCAATACGAGAAGTCATTTGAATATCTACTCACTCATCAGTGACTTACTCAATGCTGCAATAGTGTGACTAGTCCTTTGACCTATGGTGCCTTAACTATTCACAATGGGATTGCTATAATTTGACCATACATACACTTGATCCCTAGCCATAAATGTTCTTGTAGTGTATATTGGTTATAGTAGGTTCATTATAGAAATAGAGTGTAAATTTATATGAAATCTATCATCCTTATAGATAAGGAAGATGATCCTATGTGATTTATGAAATTGAGTTCAGAAGATCTTGACCACAATAGTATGAATAGTGAAAAAGAATTTTCAATATTTTTACATAAGAACTCGAGTCAAATAAATTAGACATATGATAGATGATGAAGTTTGATAAATAATTCCAAACCTCCATCTAGAGATTCATCCATTTTGTTCTGCTGGAATGTCGCAACATGTGCTAAATGTCACTGTTAGATTATGGGACTCATGAAAATTATCTTGATGGTGCTAATTCTTATTGAAAAGAGTTGAAATTATTCTGATCAATTTAAAAGAGTTTCAATGATATTGAGGATGGAGATCATAATATATCTCACTATCAGATAGAATAGAACCTATGAGATTACATACATAAGAGATTGTCTCTGATCAGATAGTTGGATTTAAGTTGACATGTCAAAGATTGATAGGTCAATAGTTTGATAATATTAAAGAATAGACACAATCACACTCAAAAGTAGTATAGGACTCCTAACAAACTTTGAACGATCAAAGATTGATCCATCAAAGTTTGATCCGTCAATATGATTGACACTAAGAAGGACTCCTCACCCCAAAAGTTTGCACCATATAGTTTTCTCTCTCTCCTCACACTGATGATGCCTCCCTTGTGATTGTGCGCCAATTTTCTTATGCCAAATAAATTCCTTATGCCCAAGAGTTGGACATGCTAAAGGGATAAGCACTCAAAGAGTTTGGGCATTCCAAGAGTCCTTCTTGCATAAGTCTTAGACTGGTCAAAGGATGACATGTCAAAGACTTGATGCACCAGGACTCTAATGTGAAGGAGTTTATGATAACTATAAAAGGGATAAGATCTCATGCCTCTCTCTTAGAGAAATAAATAACTCATGTCCCACATCTCACATCCCTCTGGTCTCACACCCCCATCTTGCATCCAAGTTGTTGGATGCCCCATCTCATGCCCAAGTTGTTGGGATGCCTCATCCAATCTTTGCATGAAAGTTTTCATGCTCAAGGGTGGGTGCACACCAAAAGGAAAAAGAGAGAGAGAGGGACTGTTGGATTTTCTTAAGATGAAGCTTAAGGAAAAGATCTTGATCCATTCTTGTGTGAAGCATGATGTGTGAAGAGAAAAAATTGAAATCCTTAAGAAGGATTTTCAACAGTAAGGGAGAAGAAATCTGCCATCAAAAGAATGATCTCTGCAAGAGAGCTAGCATCTTGATGAGATCAGACACTCTTGATCAGATTAGAACCTCGTGTGGATATCTATAAATACCAGATAATTATATGGCTTCAAAAGGATCAAGAAGATATCTACGATCATCAAATTATGGTGAAAATTTATCCACACAAAGATGATGATTTGATCTCATTTTTTATTAGTATTAATCTTAATAATTATGAGGGATCCAGATTGTTTCGAGATGAGATCTTGCATTTTTAATCAAAAATTAATTTTCATATATTCATTTCACTGTGCATATCAAACCTTTTTTCTAACAGTGGTATCAGAGCCACCCTCATATATTTTCAGATTAAGTTTATAGATTTGGGTATTGTGATTATTCTTTCTCTTTTTTCAGGATTTTTGTTGTGATGATTGATCACAAGCAAAAGGATCATGAACTGAATGATTAGTGAATTAATGCTAATATCTAAATCTATTATTTATTATTTTTCATGTATAAGATACATGTGGTGATGATCATAGGATTATGATCCTTTTACTTATCTCTATGATGTATCGTGTGTGTGTGTATCATGTAATTTTAAATTATTTAATTTTTAGATGCCTACAAACATTAGTAGATTTATGTAATTTGAAAACTTGCAAATCTCGTTAGATCTGATTTAATGGGTTATAATTAATTATTATATATTTTATGGATTGTATTATGTGTATAGTTGCACATCAATAGTTGATCAGTTGCATGCCTACAGCACATAACAAGCATGGATCAAATCGAGCAACTAATTGAGACTGGATCAAGGTACTGATCATGATCAACGACATGCTTGGGATCGAATCAAGGAGTTGAAGATGATCACACTAATTGACATATGTGTGCTTGTACATATGACGTTAAGTCCTTCCAGCTCAATGGCTTGAGCTCGAATTTCTTTCTTAGATCCATGATGATTATTGGTTCTTATTCATGTTTAGCAGATTTTATTTGCATTAGATGTAAATAATTAAAATTGAGATTTGGATTTAATCTCCTTATAAATATTAAGTCTACGGTCTTCCACCAATATAGATGTGTGGGCATCTTACTAGTGTTGACTATCTCAATTGGATACAGTAGTCAGTTATATCGGAAAGGTGCAACCACTCTATTAGTATAAGATGTTATAGGATAAAGATGGGTTGGCCTAATAATTGTTAGGTGAGAGACCAAATAACAGTTTTATTTATATGTTTGAATGGTGGATCTAATTTAACTGAGGAATGAGATCAATAACAGTCAGGTGAGGCCTACATAACTTAGAGATCAAAGATGACTGTAATTTATTTGAAAAACATTGGACAAAAGTTGTCCATTCACTGATTCACATATTGCCAAGATCGAATTATTAAATATGTTGGTAACTACTAAAGAGACCTTAAAAGGTAAAAGGGACATGATTCTCATTATGGAGTGGGCTACTTCTTTCAAGAGAAAGTCTAATTAAAAGAAGAAGAAGCCCATAAATAAGTAGAAGACGAGAGCAAGCCAAAAATGAAACTCCTAAGAAAAAGATCGCTGACAAGGAAAAGTATT
Organism: Elaeis guineensis; assembly: GCF_000442705.2. Lineage (NCBI taxonomy): Eukaryota > Viridiplantae > Streptophyta > Magnoliopsida > Arecales > Arecaceae > Elaeis > Elaeis guineensis. The sequence continues at coordinate 9,117,704 of NC_026003.2, read as the reverse complement.
TCTATTGCAACATTGATGACCATTGGAAAAAAAATTATCCTGTATATCTAGAGTTTTTGATGAATAAGAATGACACATCTTTGGAAGGTATGTCAGATCTGCTCATAATTGAAACAAACCTCACGATTTCTTCTACTTCTAGTTGAGTTATAGACTCTAGTTCTAATTCTTATTTATGTACTTCAATATAGGGTTTAGAGGAAAGTAGAAGGCTAGGGAAGGTGACCTATAGGTTCGCAATGGGACAAGAGTTGCTGCTATTACTGCACCTATCCTCTATGACTATCGTCTGATCATAGTTTGTTACTTAGAGACTGTTATTATGTGCCCATTGCGAGCAAAAATTTGATTTCTATTTTCATATGGGCATAGAATGATTATATTTTCAATTTTGATAAAGACTACTATTTCATTTATTTTAGAAATAAATTGATTGTACGTGACTTTATGATTGACAGTCTCTATTACTTGCATATAAATATATCTATGAATATTTCTAAGCAGATAGTGAGTACCGTAGGATCTAAGAGATCTAAAAATAAGATGAACCTAAAGTATATGTGGTACCTCAGACTTGATCATATTGGAGAGGATAGGATAAATAGATTGATGAAAGATGAGCTTCTTGACTCATTAAATAATGTGTCATATCCAGTTTGTGAATCTTGTCTTTAAGAAAATATGACCAAACAACCTTTTATAGGATAAAAGGAGAGGATCACTGAGATACTTATTTTAGTACACTGATGTGTGTAGCTCATTTAATGTATAGGCCGGGGGTGGTTATCTTTACTTCATTATCTTTACTGATGACTATTCATGGTATGGATATGTATACTTATGAGATACAAATCTGAAGCTTTTAAAATATTCAAAGAATTTAGTTGTGAAGTAGAGAAGTAACTGAAAAACTCCTTAAGACTCTTCAATTAGATTGAGGAGGTGAACACCTTAGTAAAAAATTTCTGAAGTATCTCAAGAAAAATAGCATAGTCTTGCAATAGACTCTTTCGAAAACACCTCAACTCAATGGAGGATTAGAGTAGAGAAATCGAATCCTATTGGATATAGTTCGATCCATGACGAGCTTTACTGATCTTTCATTATTTCTTTGGCAATATGCTTTACTTATTTTTATTTACCTATTGAATAGGATTTTCTCTAAATCTGTTCCTACCATGCTGTATGAGATGTGGTATGATAAGAAACTAAGTCTTAATCATCTGAAGATTTGGAGATGTCTGGCTCATGTCAAATGACTACAGATGGATAAATTAGAGACTAGATCTAACAGGGCTCATTTTATTGAGTATCCTAGAGAGTCTTTGGGAATTTTACTTCACAAAAGATCACAATATAGTTGTGAGCTGATATGTTATCTTCTTGAAAAAATAGTTTATCTAAGATAAAGATAGTGGGAGGAGAATTAAGCTTATAGTGGGAGGAGAATTGAGCTCGAAAAGAGTATCTCTGAAGAGCAATGAGTCATAAAACGTATAAAATCTATTCAAGTTGAGCCGGCATATGCACTTTATCCTCCACCTTATGGATTGAGTAGGATTTTTCATTCTCTTGAAAAATACTTAGATATTTTAAAAAGAAAATAAAAAAATATTTTTATGGGAGATAAGAAATATGGAGATAATATCAAAATCTATAATGAGGTGATGTTAGACATCGACTCTGAAAAATGATTGGAAGCCATGAAGTCAGAAACTGACCCGATATATTCCAACCAAGTCTGGATCTTAATGGATCCACCAGAAGATACAGTATCTATTAGATGTAAATGAATCTATAAAAGGAAGAAAGATTTGGATGGAAAGATAGAGATCTATAAGATAAGGCTCTTGGTGAAAGGTTATGGTCGACATGAAGGTATTGACTATTCATAGGCTTTTTCACCTGTGGTTATGCTAAAGTCTATTCAGACACTGCTCACGATTGCAGTATACCATGATTATGAGATTTGACAGATAGATGTGAAAATTATTTTTCTAAATAGATATTTTAAAAAAGATATCTATATGCAGTAGTCTTTGGATTTCACTTTCAGTGACGAAAGTTACAAGGTCTGCAAGCTGCAAAAGTCTATATATAGACTGAAGTAAGCATCTTAAAGTTGGAGTACTCATTCCAATGATGAGATCAAATTATTTGATTTTATCAAGAATGAAGAGGAATCATATGTCTATAAGAAGGTCAGAGGGAGTACCATCGTATTTCTCATATTGTATATAGATGACATCCTCCTATTTGAGAATGATATTCTTATGCTGACTTTGGTTAAAATTAAGATTGTCCAAAAAATTCTCCATGAAAGATCATGAAGAAGCATCCTACATTTTGGGGATAAAAATTTATGGAGATAGATTTAAAAGGATGCTAGGCTTCTCATAGAAGATGTACATAGAGAAGGTGTTGAAGAGGTTTAAGATAGAAAACTCCAAGAAGGGACTTCTATCCCATAGGCATGGGATTCATCTCTCTAATAAGATAAACTCTAACAAATTAGAAGAGATTCAGTGCATAAACAAGATTCCTTATGCTTCGACTATAGAGAGCCTTATGTATGTCATGCTATATATGCGATCTGATATAGCCCTTACTATGAGTGTTATAAGCAGATGTCAGTTAAATTCAAGTGAGGAGCACTTGATAACTATAAAGAACATTCTTAACTATTTGAGAAGGACTAAAGATATATTCTTAATCTTTGAAAGAGGAAGAGAGTTGAGGGTATAAGGATTCACAGACTCAAACTTTATGTGTGATGTTGATGATAGAAAATCTATGTCAGAATGTATGTTCTTATGCAATGGAGGTTCGATGAATTATAAGAGTTCTAAACAATCGATTATTATAGATTACACCATGGAAGCTGAGTACATCACCATTTTTGGGGCTGCTAAAGAAGCTTTCTGATTCAAAAAGTTTATTTTAGAACTAAGTGTAATATCATCGGATGCCATAGCACTCTACAACAATAATAATAGTGCTATAGCCTTTGCTAAGGAGTCTAGATCTCACTAAAAATCTAAGCACATATAGCGATGATTTTACATTATATGTGACTACCTCAAGAAGAAATACATCGAGATGTAGAGAGCAGACTCCACAGATAATATGGCAGACCCACTGACTAAGTCGCTTAGCAAGCAAAAAACTGAAGCCCAGCTTGAGAAGATGGGGCTTAGGTATATGGTTGATTGACTTTAGTGTAAGTGAAAGATTTTTAAATATATTTTTACAAGCCAATCAAGCTGACATATGTATTTATTATGGGATACATTTTATATTTGACTTTTTCATTATTAATAAAATTAAATTTTTAATTTCATTCATGTTGTGTATGTATCCATGAATCATCCAAGAATTAATAAGATGATGATACATTCTCAAAAGTTGAAAATTTGAGACATGTATCATTAGAGATTAATTCTTAAATATTTTGATTAATGGATCATCACGGGGATGATGATGATCCAATAAGATTGGTGCATAAGTTACTTTTCTTTGAGGATAAATGAGTCTCGAGTCTATAGTGTGGAGATACTGAAGTGAGAATGCAGATGGTTATTAGTGAATAAGGGTACCAAGTATGATCAGTATGAAAAATCACTTGGATGTCTACTCACTCGTCAATGATTTACTTAATGCTGTAGTAGTGTGATTAATTTTTGACTTATGTTACCTCAGCTATTCATAATAGAATTGCTATAGTTTAACTGTACATACATCCGGTCCCTAACCATATGGGTTCTTATGGTGTATGTTGGCTACAGTAGCTTCATTGTAGGAATAGGATATATATTTATATAAAATCTATCACCCTTAGTAGATAAGAGAGATGATCCTATGTGATTTATAAGACTGAGTTCAGAAGATCTTGATTAGGACAGTGTGAATAGTGAAAAAAATTTCACCATTTTCACATAAGGAACTCAAGTCGAATAAATTAGGCATATGATAGATGATGAGATTTAATGAGTAATTTTATAATCTCCATCTAGTCGGAACTCATAATAGAAGGATTGTGTCATATGGAAACTATAGCTAGAAGTTCATCCATTCATTATGCTGAAATACCACATATGCTACTAAGCGTTACTGACGGATTATGAGACTTATAAGAATTACCTTAAGGATTGATAATTCTTATAGAGAAGAGTTAGAATTGTCCCAACCTATAAAAAGAGTTTTAATGATATTAGGATGGAGATCACAATATATCTCACTAAAGATAAAATAGAACCTATGAGATCACACATATAAGAGGTTGTTTCTGATTAGATAGTTAGATTTAAATTGACTTGTCAAAGATTGATAAGTCAAAGGTTTGACAATGTTAAAGAGTTGATACAATTAATCCAAAAGTAATAGGATTCCTAATAAACTTTGATCGATCAAAATTTGATCCATCTATATGATTAACACCAAAAGGACTCATCACCCCTAAGAGTTAGTGGCATATAGTTTTTTCTCTCTCCTCACACTTATGATGCCTTCTTTGTGATTGAGTGCCACTTTTCTCATGCCAAATAAATTCCTCACACCTAAGAGTTGGATGTGCTAAAGGGAGAAGTGCCAAAGAGTTTGGATATTTCAAGAGTCCTTCTTGCATAAGTCTTGGATTGGTCAAAGTGTTTGATATGTCAAAGACTTAATGCATTAGGACTCTAATGTGAAGGAGTTCTTGATAATTATGATAGGCATAAGATCTCATGCCTCACTCATAGAGAAATAGATTACTCGCACCCCATATCTCACGTCCCTTTGGTCTCACACCCCTATCTTGCATCCAAGTTGTTGGATGCCCCATCTCATGCCCAAGTTGTTAGGATCCCTTATCCAATCTTTGCATGAAAGGTTTCACACCCAAAGGTGGGTGCACACTAAAAGAAAAAGAGAGAGGGACTGCTGCATTTTCTTGAGAAGAAAATCAAGAAAAGCTAAGGAAAGGATCTTGATCCATTGTTATGTGAAGTATGATCTATGAAAAGAGAAGGCTGAAATCTCAGAAGGATTTTAGCAATAAGAAGAAGCAATCTGCCATTAGAAGAAGGAGGCATCCCAATGAGATCAGACACCCTTGATCAAATAGAGCCTCATATGGATATCTGTAAGGTCAGACGCTTGTACGGCTTCAAAAAATCAACAAGACATCCACGATCATCAATTATAATGTAGATCTATCCATGCATAGGTGATGATTTGATTTCATTTTTTTTGTTAATCTTAATCTTAATAACTATGAGGGATCTTGGTTGTTTGAGATAAGATCTCACATTTTTAATTAAAAATTAATTTCATATATTCCTTTCGTACATATATCAAATCTCTTTTCTAACACTTACCTCGGCTCTGGCAACATCTTTGCTTTGATTTTTGGTGGGCACAAGAATGGGAAGCCATAGGCTTTGACGGAAGAAAGAGGGAGAAAAAAGAAGAGAAGGGCGATGCTCATCGTGGACCACTTTAGAGAGGGGGAGATGGCTTTATAGAGGAGCCCTAGGGTCCCGATGACCCTAGGACTGTGATTTCCCCCAAAAGAATTAGAGATGAGGAAGAAGAAGACTCCTTCAAGGGTCATTTTTCCTCTCTTCGTGGTCATGATTGGCTTAGCCCCAATCGGGCTATTTTCAGATGGATTAGGCTCAAACGGCTCTCACATTCTTTCTCCTTAAAAAAGTTACGTCCTTGAAACTTAACATATCTTCATTTTCAAACAAGTGAGCTTACTTAATCTTCATATCATCTTTACCATATTTAGACTAGCTTCCATCAATCCGAGCTTCCTCATCTAAAATGATATAATTTTTAAACAAGGCATTGATGAGAATAACTTTTTTAAGAGAAAAGACAACATATAATGACTTATTCAATTCTTCAAATATGTAGTTAAACTTGAAAGATATAAAAGAATGAGAAAATTCATAATCAAATAGCGCATGAATATCTATGGGTTGACTAGAATGGTATCTGTAACTATTTGATGCTTGCATGACATCCTACTGGGTCAAAAAGAACACCCATGCATTTTTTGTTATTTCTGATCTACGGGTTTGGAAGATTTTGAACTATCCTTTTTCTTAATGAGATAATCTCATGCATATATCCTATATTACTCTGCTGTATGAAAAGTATGCTCCTAGTGTTTTGAGATAAGATCCATAATAATTTTTGCCACAATATTCATGGCCATAGCTTCTTTATTATTATCTAAGTTATTAGTAAGATTTTTTCTATCAATCATTTAGATTTCCTACTGATCTCAGTCTCTTTTTGTTACTCCTCTCTTGTTTCGACCATTTTATCTCAGATTCCACTTTCAAAATTTATTCTAGTACATCTTTATAATTATTAAAAAGATGAGAAGATAAATGAGATCGAATCTCATATTTTAAACCTTGCTCAAATCTATTAGCTTTGCTCCTTTTGGACTTCATGAGCTAGGGGCAGAAATAGCCTAACTCATTGAATTTATTTGTATACCCAATACTGTCATGTCATCTTTTTACTTTAAGATCAAGAACTCATTTTCTTTTACTAAACTCATTGACTTGAAAAAATATTGATCATAAAATATTTTCTTGAAGTCCTCCCATGTCAGTTGGTTATCAGCATTCCCATGTGCAACTTTTATTGTAGTCCACCAAAACTTGATATTTCTTTTCAGCATGAGTATGGCTAGCTTAACTTTCATATCCTCAAATAATGTAGTGTATCAAATATCTTTTCTATTTTCTAAATCCAAGTCTCTACAACTAGAACATCAGGTCCACCCTCAAATGGTGGTTGATAGACTCTTTTAAACCTCTCATAATATGACTCTAAAAATGGTGTATGTTGAAGAGTGGCTTGTGTATGCTGTTGTTGCTGAATAAGCTGAGTCACTATTTCATAAATTTGAGCAATGTCTACCAGAGCGGCTAACACATTAGGAGCCTACTCAACTAGCTGGTTGGCATCTCTTTTCATGGTCATTCTCACTCCTCCCTCCTAATGGCAAGGTTCATCATGACTTCATTCTCTCTGTTGCTCATCGTCATCTATCAAAAATACTAACATTAATCAGCTTCTTTAAATGAGCAATATGAACTCTAAGAAAATTTATTTACTCTCATTTAATTAAACATGATCTAACTAAATGAGATCTAATTATGTATTGCTCAACTTTAAGTGCTAAACATGATCAACCTATTGCTCTGATATCAAAAAATATCACATCCCAAATCTAGAATATAATATGGCCATGCTATCGAGGGATAGTACCCTCAATAACACGAAGCCTATCAATCATAATTAACTAAAATCCATTATAAATAGAATGTAATAAAAGATTCAATTTTATCATTTATCAAATAATTAAATCAAGATTGGTTCAAAGCATCTAAGTCCAAAATCAAATATCAAATCCATATCTTAAAATTTATCGATAGTTGACTATAAGTCTATAATTATCTGATAAATAAAGATTCAGCTGCAAAATCTCTAAGCTTGCTAGCGTAGACACTCAAGCATGGATCATTCTTCATTCCTAATCTTATTCATCTGGATGAAAAAAGAAAAAAGAAAGATATGAGCTATACAAGCTCAGTAAGTAAATTTTATACTATTTTATTCAAATCAAGCATAAGTTTATACATGCATTAATAAATTATTTAAAGAAGATAATTATCATTAGAATATAAAATCTTTCATAGAAACAATATATCATAAATCAATGATGCTCTTGCATATGCATAAATTATGTAATTTACATAAATATAGTTTTCAATACATAGCATAAAAAAATTTATAAATCATGTTAACTTTATAGATAAAATCATAAATCATCTATCATTTTGCTATATCATATTCTGTTAGACTAAATGCTAAGATCACTTTATACCCATAATAGAGCCGTAATCAAATCATACCAACTACTATAACCCACTGGTGAGGATCATATGCTAAGGTACTATAACCCATCGACGAGGATCGTATGTCAAACTACTATAATCTATTGATGAGGGCTATATGTTGAGCTACTATAACCAATGAGTGAGGATCGTGTACTGAGCTATTATAATCCAATGGTGAGGGCTATGTATCAAGCTACAATAATTCACTAGCGAGGACCATATGCTAAGCTACTATAACCCGTTGATGAGAGCCATAAGCCGAGCTAGTATAACCTACTGATGAGGACCGTATACTAACTATTATAACCTGCTAGTGCGGTCGTACATAGCTATCTGAGAGTCTATAGTAATACTTTTTAAATCATATTTTTTTAAAAGTACATGTTCTCATATTGTAAATAAATAAGTTGAAAGATTTTCAATGGCTTTATAGAGTTCATAATCTATAAAGTGAAACAATCATGAAATTAGTATTTTCAAAACAACTATACGGATTTTCATAAATATAGAGTTCATAGTTTATAAATAAACTATTAATATCAAAATATCCATATAATCATACTTTTTATGATAATATATATATGATTTACATAATATCATATGCTTGATCCTTAATTTAAGAAAATATAGAATCATTAATGTCAAATACTCTTTATATATTTCATAAAAACTTAAGTATTGAAAGCATTCGATAATTCAAAAATAAGCAAAGGGTGTTAGGATTACGTACCTCTTCTATCCTAGGCCTTCAAACTTCACTAGATGAATTTATCAAACTTATTTAATATATAAAAAATATATAATTAATTTTTATTGGATAAATTCAATTATAAGAAAAGAAGATTGCAGATTGAGTGGTCAGTCCAATAGACTGTCTGAGCATTGGGGTAATTCAGAATCTTATAGCCAAGGGTCAAATATAAGCATCAATTTGATCAAAACCAAAATCAATCAACATGATTTATCAATAATAGATTTTCAAAGATACTCGACATGGTCGAGATAATTGGTTCGACAGGCTGCATGAATATCAAAGTAATTTTGGAAAGATTGTCTCAAGTTCATACTAAGGTCTATGGATCAGATAGAAAGAAAGAGAGAGGATAGAGAGAGAGATAAGAGACAAGAAGGGAGAGACATGAGAGAGAGAAGCCTTCTCTCTCTTTTTCTTTTTTCTTTTTCTTTTCTTCTCTTCTTCTTCTTTTCTTCTTTCTTTCTTTCTTTGGCAGAACAGAAGATGGAACACTAGAAGACCAACGACAGACGGCATGTGACCAACGATGGGTGGCAATGTGTGACTGATAATGGATGGTAGCAATGGATAGTCGATGGCAAGAGGTCGATTGACAAAAACATCAAAAATAGGGCAAACCAAGGCCTTTTTGCTCAGTTTTCTCAGGTCCCAACCCACTCATTGGTGGCTGGGGCCCTAGTGTTGGTCATGGCTTTGGTGCAAGGGGGAGGTCAAAACCCTTGATGATGATCATCGATAGTGGAGGCAATCAGAGAAGAGAGAAAAAGAAGAAAATAGTGGAAATAGGGGATTCTGATTTTCTTTAATTGCCAGCAAAGCCAGTGGCCAGCAATAGTGCCCAAAGCCATGGGAAGAAGGGAAAGAAGGAGAGGAAGAGGGTTGGGGCTTACCTCGGGCTCCGACGACATCTCCGGCTTTGATTCATTGATGGGCACAAGAAGGGAAAGTTGTGGGCTTTGATGGAAGAAGAAGGGAGAAAGAGGGAGAAAGAAGAGAGGAGGGCCGGTGCTCTTCGTGGACCACTTTAGAGAGCGGTGAAATGGCTTTATAAAGGAGCCCTAGGGTCCCAATGGCTCTAGGACTTCAATTTCAACCCCAAGGAATCGGAGATGAGGAAGAAGAAGACTCCTTCCATGAGTCTTCTTTCCTCTCTTCGTAGTCATGATTGGCTTAGCCCCAATCGGTTGTTTTTAGGTGGATCAAGCCCGAACGACTCTCCTAGCCTTCTCAAGCATTAAATTGGAGAAAGGGATATTCCAAACTACAGTAGCATGATTATAGATTTTTTCCACATTGCAAAGTTTGGTTCTATAGGACTTGTAGAGATCAAGAAACAACCATTTAAGAGGGGCATAACAAAGCCAAAATCTAACCAAAACAAAGTAGTAGCCCCATTTCCAATAAGAAACCTACATCTATTCCAAAATAAAAGAATTTAGGCACCAATGTCCTTCCACAATCTAGAACCCAATTTTTTGGGCCTCCAACATGGTAAAAGCTTAAACCTTTTAAAGTAAAAGCAGTTAAGTGATTTCCTTCAAAGGCCCAAATCACTTAATAAATATATCTAGCCCCACTTAGCAAGAAGAGAGTTATTGAAAAACTCGAGATCCTTGACCCCAAGGTGCCCCTCATCTTTCGAAAGATAGACCTTTTTCTAGTTGACTTTGCAAACAAAGGTAGAAGCCATGTCTGCATCAGCCCAAACAAAACTTCAAGAAATTTTATCAATTTGATTACAAGCCCAAGAGGGCAACTTGTACAAAGAGAGAAATAAGTTGGGATTGAAGAAAGCATAGAGTTCACAAGAGTTAACTTGCCCCAAAAGAATAACAACATCCCTCTCATAGGAAGTAAGATTTTCCATTTCTTCTTTGTCAAAAGTACTAAATTTTCTCTAGAAGGGTCATTTTCTGTTGGGATGAAGACCTCAAGAAATCAAGACTCCAACCCTTGAGAAACTCTATGGTTTTATGAAGCTTTAGCACCAAATATTTAGCCACATCCTTAGATAGATTAACCCTCTAGGATGATGCAATGAGAGGAGGAAGAGAGTCAAAAGATCACTAGCTATGATCAAAATGGAAGAATTTCATTGGTTTCCAATAATTTGCAAGGAGCGGCTTCAAAGGAGTATGATCTGAGTGGGATTAGGAAGGGTAAGTTGAGAAGATTTTAGGCAAAATAAGTTTCATTCCTCAGAGATGAGACACTAGTCAAGTTTAGCAAAGTTAGGTTGCTCTCTCCTATTTCTCTAGGTAAAATCTTGGCCCTTAAAAGGAAGATCAATTAGTAGAAGATCTTTAATGAGACGATTGAAGCTAAGAGTAACCTTCGTAGGCTGAGGGTTTCTAAATCTCTCAAATAGTTTTTTGGTAGCATTAAAGTCACCATCGATAATCCAGGAGCTTGGAAACATTGATCTGACTTTATGAAGCTCATCCCAAAACAAAGGCTTGAGATCATGATCCATAACACTATAAACAGTGGTGAGGGACTGGGAAGAGTTCAAAAAAGGGTCTTGCCAAGAAATGATAATAGAGAAGGTGAGGATTTCCTTCTTAATAAGAGTAAGCCTTTTAGAATCCCATCCCAAAAGAATATCCCTAGAAGAATTGGTGGCATCCAGGCTACACCAAGAATCGATCTTCCTACCAAAAAGGGATTTAAGAACAGTGGGGTTCATGGAGTCCAATTTGGCTTTCATCTCCTAATCTTTTTATTTTCTAATAGAGAATAAATTGACACATGATAAACATATGCTCTAAATCTTCTTGTTGGTCATGGCATAAGTCACAACAAACATGATGCTGAGGCAAGATATGTTAGTGAACCAAACATTCTCTTGTTGGAAGTTTGGACTAGAGCAGTTTCCAACAAAAAATTATAACATTCATAAGAATAGGAAGTTGCCAAATGCAATGAAACTAAGGCCAAGATGAGGAAGAGGAAGGAGACAAGACAGTTAAAACATCATGTAAAGATACCTTGCATGCCCCAATAGTGCTCCAACATAGTGTATCATGACCGACCCAGTAGAGATGGATATATTAGATATGACAGACATCATTTCAACCAGAAACACAGCCTAAAGATTAGCAATATCCCACAAGCAAGCTTGTGTGATAAAAGTGAAGGGAAGGGTGGTGGGTGATGTGCATGCATTTTTAAAATTTTATAATGAAACATATACAGATTAAACAATTTAATCTATAATGCATGTATAGATCAAAAATCTAAATCATCATACAGGATCTATGACATGAATTAATATGCACGTATGTACATCTGAAATCTAAAATTCAGCAAGTACAGGATATATCTAATCTATATTTAGATCATATCTAAATATTGATTGAATATAAAACTTCATATCTGAACATGGGTAGCAGATCACCGCATCCAAAATCTGTGATAGATAGTTCTTCATGATGCTTGACGGCCGCATATGCATCCGACCTCTACAGATATCCACACGAAGTCCTGATGCTGATCGATCTCCCCGGGAGTCTTAGCTCATGAAGACACCATCCATTGGCTGATTTGAGAGGAACATAATGGAATTGAAGAATAAGAAGATCCTCTTCTTTTCTTCCTGGATCCATGCATCTGATCTCTACAATAGAGATCAAGAGAAGAACCTTTTTTCTTAATTTTTCATGCACAAGAGAGAACCTTTATCTCTTCCTTTCACGCCCTTAAGAAGAACTTTTCTTCTCTAATTTTCTATGATGAAAATCAGATCTAATATGATTTTTTAGACTGAAAATCACATAAAATCTAGAGATCTAAAAAAATCCAAAAGAGAGATCCAAGAGAAGAACTGTTCTTCTCTCTTCGTCTCCTTTTTTCTTCTTGATTTAGAACTCAAGGAAGCCCCAAATGTCCAACCAAATTTTTTTAATATTTTTTTTCAAATTATTATATTAAAAATTAAATCTAATTTAATTTTTATTTAAAAAAAATAAAAAAAAATCTAGATGAAGAACTCTTTCTTCTTCAAGGCTGTACACAAGAAAGAAGATCCATCTTCTTCCTTGATCTAAAACTTCAAGAAGCCCCAAATCCCAACCAAATTTTTTTTCTAAATTTATATATTAAAAATTAAATCTAATCTAATTTTTATCTTAAAAAAAATAAAAAAAAATTTAAAAGAAGAACTCCTTTTTCAAGGCCGCGCGCAAGAAAGAAGACCCTTCTTCTTCCTTGATCTTTCTCTCCTTGGCAAGAACTTTTTTTCTCCAAATTTCTACTGTATAACTAGCAGAAAAAAATTCTTTTTGATGTCCAAAAATCAGCAAAAAAAGATCAAGAAAATATATCAAAAAGAAGAGGAGAAAGTGGATGTTGCGAGAGGGATCTCAGGGCATCCAACTCTTGGACGCCCCCTCCTTGCTTTGGGCAACCAGAAAAAGGAGATGAGATGCCTCTTTATTTTCCACAGGAGAAAGAGAGGGGGCGCGGCATCCTATGGGGCATGAGGAATTCTTACGATAAAACGTGGGGCAAGGAGAATTAATATGACATGGGGTTTGTTTGGGTTTAGTCCTATTCCAAAAAAGATTCAAGATCACGTTCCAACTCTAACTAACTCTTGGATCTAATCCTAACTAATTTAAGAATTAGTTCTAACAAACTAACTAATTCAATCCTAGCCTAATTATAAAACCAATTAGGCCCCAATCTAATTGGGAATTAGTTAGATTAAAAATCTCATTGATCCAGGGATTGATTCTAAATGAAGATCAGGTGCTTCATTTGATATTAGGGTTTGATCCAATCAAGCCTATTATTCTATAAGATTAGATGCAATCCAAGCTTATATAAAACTAATTAAATTATATTTAATTTAAAATAATTTTAAATTCATGCATCCTTAAGATCAATTGGAATAAGCACTGTTATTCAATAGGGCTGCATCCAATTAATCCAAAGCCAATCTAATTGAATCCAATTCAATTAGATCTAATCCAATCCATATTGCTCAATTAAATTGAGCCAATTAACAATCATATTGTTAATTAATTATTTTTCTAATTTACTAACCATTAGTAAATATTTATTACAATCTTTGCATAAGGTTAATCATCCATCAAATTGATAATTAAATCCTTTAACGATTCATAATTGTCGATCAGCTATTTGATCAGATATGTACTTCTATATGTGTGACCCCATAAGTTCGAACCTAATTCGATAGCACAAGAATAATTATTGTACTAATTTATGTAACCATCTAGCAATGGGATTCGATGTCCGGATAGGCTGAATGTATGCCTAGTAACACTCTAGAACTTATATAGATATAGTTACCGTATAATTCATCCCTTTAACATTTGATGCTCAAGGATGACTTTGGGTTAAACTATCAACCCAAGAAGAGTGGTCCACATTGTGTCTCAACCTTGAAAATTTTGTGACTCCTCACTGGGACTATTTTGGCCAAAGTTTTGCTGAATTGAAACACCATGATGCATCATCTCTAATTTTACTTGGAGTGGTCAATTCCATCTTGACTCATACTCAAACTTCATAAGTACTTGACTGTACCTAAAAATTTTTCATCATCAAATTAAAAATTCAGATAGTTCGGTACTAAAGCACAGTGAGTTGCTTGCAAGTTACCAAGGCAGCCTCAGGTTCGAGAGACACTTATCCTATATCCCATCAGAACGGCTCCTGACAGTAGAGTGCTCTGAAAGTAGTCACGCTTAGTGAAATATACTCTTACATATCATCCGTATGCTATATCCATATCACCACACATCTTAGTTAAGAGGACAACCAACTAATATGACATACAATGACATATACTCAATACAATTATCGTCCTTGTGACAATTGTATCATTTGATCGCAAGTAGAATTTAAGAACCACATGATAAATCCTCCTTTATCATTTTGGAAGTAGTTCTAAAGACTTCATTATAACATATGAGTTCTATTTTAGAAGATACATTCCTTATGATGAATCTACCAGATAACATTTATCATTTTATAATTCGTATACTTGTATAAAACATAATTATCTACAATCTAGATGATTGGCTTTAGGATATATTTTTCAACAACTGCCACTTAGACTAAAGTCAATCAGATCGGTATCAAATACCCATCTTTCATTTTAAATCATTGAACTCTTTAGATCAGATTGCTCTAGTCAATGGGTCAGTCAAGTTCTCCTTTCGATCAATCTTCCTAAGGTCGGCTTTATTTCGATCTTATGAAAAAAGTTAATTGCAATGCAGGAAGTGTTTGGTTCACAAATAGAGCATCAATTCTTCAGCTTGAGCTATGGCTCCAGTACTGCTGTCAATATAGCAAAATTGGACCATTAATGGAGGGTGCCTCTCTAAGCTTGCTAATGAACTTCCATAACCAAAAAACTTCTTTACTAGCATCAAATACCGCAAAGAACTCTATATCACAAATAAAATTTGTTACTGACTATTGCATGAAACTTTTCCAGCATGTCGGTCCTCTTTTAGGATAAAAACACAATCTGACACAACTTTATCATTTCGATCTGACTAAAAATTAGAATCAATATTTTATAGATTTTAAGTCAGACTCTCCATAGATGAGTCATTGGTCCTTAGTATTTCATAAATACTTAAGGATAGTTTTCATAACCTTCTAAATTTTTATAGAGAACAAAGATGACAACCAAGCTTTTACTCCCTGTAATGTAGGGATGTCATTCTCTTTTAAGAGAATTTCATCTCAAATAATATGAAGAATAATTTTACAGAACTAATAGTATATTTGTATATATAGAATTCTATTTCATTCACAATGAAACTATACGTTCAAAACGTATATTCTAACTTCAAGAAGTTTGATTCAATCTGAATGGATTTGAGGATTGCCACAAGAAAAATATTTCATCATAGTCAACACTATAATTTTGATGAAATTCTTTGACAACCAGACAGAATTAATAGATCTCCACCTTTCCGTCTGCGCCTCTTATCCATCTAAAATCTACTTACACCCTATGGGTCTTACCTTTTCAGGTGAATCAATGAATATTCATACATCATCGATCTTCTTGGACTTCATTTCAGATTTAATAGCTCCAAACTACTTTTCAAAGTTAGATTCCTGTATTGATCCGTATGAGAGATCAATCTCTTTTTCAAACTTAGAAACTGAAGTATTTGTTCGGCTGATACAATACTCTACCATATCTATTCAAGGATTTCTTTACATTGGGCTCCGAATTTGATCTAATTAACTTCAGTTCTATTGGTTTGTGTCAGAGTCAGTTTCTCTACCTATCAAGCTTCACCAAGATTGCTCTTAATGGTATTAGTTCCTTTATCAAGAAACTTCTTTTCTAAAAAGAATATCTTAAGATTCATGAACATCTCATATCTATCTAAAAGGTAGAAGAAATATCTCTAAAATAATATTTATCAGATCAAGATCCAAACTAGTCGATTTGTGAATATTTCACATAAGCTCGACACCCCAAACCTAAGATAAGAGAGCGTCAAATTATCCAAGTCCATATCTCATATGAAGTTTTGGTGATCGATTTGCTCGAAATATTCTCGAGCACATATCAAGTAGTCTCTAAAATATAACCTCAGGCAGACCAGCAAATCCCATAGTGGATCGAACCATGCTTAACATGGCTTAATTCTCTTTTTTCAAACATCTTTTTAAATAGTGATATCTCAGGAGAGATCTATTAAGAGAGAATCTAATTTTCTCTAAGATATGTCAAAACTTACTGTAAAGGTATTCACTTCATCAGTCAAATCGATAAATTCTAATACTCTTTATAGTTTATTTTTCTACCTTATTACGAAATCATTTGAACATTTTAATTGAATCAGATTTGTGCTTCATATGCAAGATGCACCCATGTCAAGATAGGTCGTCAGAGTTTTAATGAAGCAGTAAAGTCCTCTTCCTGCATTTATGTTCGTGAGTGCAAATACATCAATATATATCAAACTCAAAATATTGCTGGCTCATTCATCCTTTCCAATAAAAGGTGACTGAGTCAACTATACCAAAAGTAGACTTTAGTGACATTATCTAATCTAGGGTGTTAATTAAATATGTATATTACACTAACAGGCTATGGTAATGAGTTAATCATATCATTTTCAATTGTCCACTCATTATTGTAGTATCATTCACAATGATATTACAACAATCATACTTATTGACACTATCAATAAGATGGATAATAGTGACAATCATTTAAAATGACATCTTCAGGATTGAGAACAAGCTCGATGATTCTTAATATTAAGATTGGAACAGACTTCCATATCTTATATTTAGGAGACTCTTGTCATTTTCAAACCTTATACTATCTTGAAGTCTTTTGCAACTATTTGCAAACATAACTTATACTGTCAGTATCCTATACCCTGATAGTAGGATTATAAATAGAGAAACTTCAAGGAGTTATCACATAACATCTTGACCAGCAATAATTTGTTGATTTCTCTTTTAAGCTCATTTGGATTAGTCTAAAACTTCTTGATTAATTCTCTCAAAAATTATATTCAACTTCTGATATTGACTATCAAAGTTAGGTCTGATAACATTTTCACTGTCTAGCAGTGAAGAGAGTGACTATTTTCTAGTTATTTCTGAAAAGAGAACAATTGACCTATTAGTATATGAATTATTTTAATCCTAAAGATATGGACTTCAGTCTAAAGGTTCTTCCACTATTTTATATGAATTGGTAGCCTCTACCTCCAATCCGAGGAATTACTTTAATTCCTTAATGGGTGCTAGAATCCACATAGACTGTATTCAGGCCCGAGTGTGGCTCGACCAATCCTAGTGCATCCATGGGTAGGTTCACAACTAATTATATCTTCAAACAATTTCTAGCAATTAGATTTTGCCCCAAGCATCCCTTCAACAGGTGTGTGGTGCCTTCATTGAAAATTTTAGTTAGGTCCAACCATTAACATGACAACATCAAGTGCATCCAACAAAACAGATGTCTAGGTCTGAGTGTGGCTCGGCCAACCTGAGCATTGGTCTGAAGGTACAATAAGATGATCATATAATGAATGATAATTTCAATACATAATAGATACCAGACGTATGGTGCCTCCAAAACCTATTTGGGATATTGGACTCATTATCATGCACCTTAATGGGAGGCTATGATTTAATTATCCCCATAAATAGCTCATTTTATGGATCTAATAATTTAAAATATTTGATTAATATATCTTAGAAGACATCAGTCGATCTACAAGTCATAATCCTCCCATTGACTTCATCAAGTCATGAGAAGGATTAGTGACTAGTGGGTCCAACCGGCATGTCGTAAATCCTCCCACTGACTATATCAAGTCATGAGAAGGATTAGAGACAAGTCGGTCCAGGACACCTAAATCAGTCATACTGATTAACCTTAACAACATGGATCAACTTGAGTCACCTAACGATCTAATCAGCCTAATGACTTGGGCTCAATCGTTGAGCTTGAATCAAGGTCTATTTGGTTTGATCAAAGATATGGACTCAATCGACTACAACTATTATTTTTGATCTAGAGTACCCTTGATCTAATCTAAATCAACTATTGGTTAGATTGGATCAACTACTTTTTTTAGTCCATTAAGTCTTTGATTCTAACCTTAGGTCTAACCCAATTAAAAGGATCTGATTTGAGTTATCCCATGCCCTATATTTTATGCAATATCATTAGATCTTTAATCATAATTCTAGATCTAAAATATATTTCTTAATTCTTAATTAAGTATAGCATCAACATGGATTAAGGTTATGAAATAATTTTTTATGTAAATTTTTTACATTAAATCATAAAATCTTTTAGATCAAATCTAAATTTTTATGATTTTCAATTAAAGCAATTTGATGAATCAAGATTAGATGTAACTAGTTTTTTCATAACTTTTATCACATACAACAACACCTAGAGTTTCAAGATCTAGGATTTTACAAGAAAGTAAGGTTTTTTTTTTTTTTTGCTTTCTTCTTCATGGGACCTCGCAGTGACACCCCTACATGCTATGAAGAGCACCCCATTGAATGGGAAGAGAAGGTCATGTAACCCTACTTGCTCCTATGACCGGACGGCTTGGTGATTATCCAATCTGAGTACTTTGCTACTCAGAACATCTAATTTTATTCATATATCATATATATAAAAATTTAGATTAAATCTACATTATATTAGACATGATTTTATATTAGATTATATCTAAAATCAGATCATAACACATCTCATGCATTGCTAAATCTAGATTTTAACTCTATATGCATATATGTTCATATCATAACGAACCTGACTCAGATATCATTTGAAGGGAAGGGTGGTGGGTGATGTGCATGTATTTTTAAAATTTTATAGTGAAATATATATAAATTAAATAATTTAATCTATAATACATGTATAGATCAAATCTAAATCACCATACAGGATCTATGACATGAACTAATATGATGTATGTACATCTAAAATTTAAAATTCAATAAGTACAGGATATATCTAATCTATATTTACATCATATCTAAATATTGATTGAATATAAAATTTCATATTTGAGCGTGGGTAGTAGATTATTGCATCTAAAATTTATGGTAGATGGTTCTTCATTATGCTTGACAGCCACACACGCGTTCGGCCTCTACGGATATTCACACGAAGTCCTAGTACTGATCGATTTCTTCGAGAGTGCTAGCTCACGAAGATACCATCCATTGGCTGATTTGAGAGGAACATGATGGAATTGAAGAATAAGGAGATCCTCTCCTTTTCTTCCTGAATTCATGCATCTGATCTCTACAATAGAGATCAATAGAAGAACTCTTTCTTCTCAATTTCTCATGCACAAGAGAAAACATTTCTCTCTTCCTTTTACATCCTTAAGAAGAATTTTTCTTCTCTAATTTTTTATGATAAAAATTAAATCTAATTTAATTTTTTATATTAAAATTCATATAAAATCTTGAGATCTAAAAAAATTCAAAAGAGGGATCCAAGAGAAGAATCGTTCTTCTCTCTTCTTTTTTTTTTCTTGATCTAAAACTCAAGGAAGTCCCAAACATCCAACCAGATTTTTTTAATATATTTTTTTAAATTTTTATATTAAAAATTAGATATAATTTAATTTTTATTTAAAAAAAATAAAAAAAATCTAAAAGAAGAACTCCTTCAAGGTTACGCACAAGAAAGAAGATACATCTTCTTCCTTAATCTAAAACTTCAAGAAGCCCCAAACTCAAACCAGATTTTTATTTGATATTTTTTCTCTAAATTTACATACTAAAAATTAAATCTAATCTAATTTTTATCTTAAAAAAATAAAAAAAAAATTGAAAGAAGAACTCCTTCTTCAAGGCTGCACGCAAGAAAGAAAACCCTTCTTCTTCTTTGATCTTTTTCTCCTTGGGATAAACTTTTCTTCTCTAATTTTTTGCTGTATAATCAGTAAAAAAAACTCTCTTTGATGCTCAAAAATCAACAAAAAAAGATGAAGAAAACATACCAAGAATAAGAGGAGAAAGTGGATGTTATGAGAGGGATCTTGGGGCATCCAACTCTTGGACGCCCCCTCCTTGTTTTGGGTGATCAGAAAGAGAAGATGGGATGCTTCTTTGTTTTCCATGAGAGACAGAGAGGGGGCACGACATCCTATGGGGTGTGAGAAATTCTTATAGTAAAAAGTGGGGTGAGGAGAATTAATATGACATGGGGTTGGTTTGGGTTTAGTCCTATTCCAAAAAAGATTCAAGATCTATTGAAATTATCATTCATTATATGACCATCTTATTGTATCTTCAAACCAATGCTCAGGTTGGCCAAGCCACACTCGGGCCTGAACATCTGTTTTGTTGGATGCACTTGATGTTGTCATGTTAATGGTTGGACCTAATCAAGATTTTCAGTGGAGGCGCCACACGCCTGCTGAAGGGATGCCTGGGGTAAAATTTTAATCTAATTTTTTATGCTAAAAATTACATAAAATTTTGAGATCTAAAAAAATCCAAAAGAGGGATCCAAGAGAAAAATCGTTCTTCTCTCTTCTTCTCCTTTTTTCTTCTTGATCTAGAACTCAAGGGAGCCCCAAACGTCCAACCAGATTTTTTTAGTATTTCTTCTTAAAATTCTTATATTAAAAATCAGATCTAATCTAATTTTTATTTAAAAAAAATAAAAAAAAATCTAGAAGAAGAACTCCTTCTTCTTCAAGACTGCGCACAAGAAAGAAGATCCATTTTCTTCCTTGATCTAAAACTTCAAGAAGCCCCAAACCCAAACCAAATTTTTTTTGATATTTATTTTCTAAATCCATATGCTAAAAATTAGATCTAATCTAATTTTTATCTTTAAAAAAAATAATAAAAATATCTGAAAGAAGAACTTCTTCTTCTTCAAGGCTGCACGCAAGAAAGAAGACCCTTCTTCTTCCTTGATCTTTCTCTCCTTGGGAAGAACTTTTCTTCCCCAATTTTTTGCTATATAACTAGCAGAAAAAAGCTCTCTTTGATACCCAAAAATCAGTAAAAAAAGATCAAAAAAACATATCAAGAAGAAGAGGAGAAAGTGGATGTTGCGAGAGGGATCTTGAGGCGTCCAACTCTTGGATGCCCCCTCCTTGTTTTGGGCGACCAAAAAGAGGAGATGGGATGCCTCTTTATTTTTCACAGTAGAAAGAGAGGGCGTGTGGCATCCTATGGGGTGTAAGGAATTCTTACGATAAAAAGTGGGGCAAGGAGAATTAATATGATATGGGGTTGGTTTGGGTTTAGTCCTATTCCAGAAAGGATTCAAGATCTCGTTCCAACTCTAACTAACCCTTGGATCTAATCCTAACTAATTTAGAAATTAGTTATAACAAACTAACTAATTAGATTCTAGTCTAATTATAAAATCAATTAGGCCCCAATCCAATTAAAAATTAGTTAGATTAAAAACTTCATTGATCTAGAGATTGATTCTAAATGGAGATCAGGTGCTTCATTTGATATTAGGGCTTGATCCAATCAAGCCTATTATTCTATAGGATTAGATCCAATCCAAACCTATATAAAATTAATTAAATTATATTCAATTTAGAATAATTTTAAATTTATGCATCCCTGAGATCAATTAGAATAAGTCCTGTTATTCAATAAGGCTGCATCCAATTAATCCAAAGCCAATCTAATTGAATCCAATTCAATTAGATCTAATCCAATCCTTATTGCTCAATCAAATTAAATTAATTAACAATCATATTATTAATTATTTATTTTTTTAATTTACTAATTATTAGTAAATATTTATTGTAACCTTTACATAGGATTAATCATCAATCAAATTGATAATTAAATCCTTCAACGATTCATAATCATCGATCAGCCATTTGATCAGACAGATACTTCAATGTGTGTAACCCTATAGATTCGAACCTAAGTCAGTAGCATAAGAATAATTTTTGTACTAATCGATGTAACCATCTAGCAATGAGATCCGTTGTTCGAATAGACCAAATGTATGCCTAGTGACACTCTAGAACCCATGTGGATATAGTTATTGTATAATTCATCCCTTTGACACTTGATACTCAAGGATAACTTTGGGTTAAACTGTCAACCCAGAAAGAGTGGTCCACATTGTGTCTCAACCTAAAAAATTCTGTGACTCCTCATTAGGACTACTTTGGCCAAAATTTTGCCGAATTGAAACACAATAATGCATCATCTCTAATTTTACTTGGAGTGGTGAATTTCATCTTGACTCGCACTCAGACTTTATAAATACTTGACAGTACCTAAACACTTTTCATTATCGAATTAAAAATTCGAGTAGTCCGGCAACAAAGCACAGTGAGTTGCTTGCAAGTCACCGAGATAGCCTCAGGTTCGAGGGATACTTATACCTATATCCCATCAGAGTAGCTCCTGATAGCAGAGTGCTCCAAAAGTGATCACGCTCAGTGAAATGTACTCCTACATATCATCCGTATGCCATATCTGTGTCACCACACATCTTGATTGAGAGGACAACCAACTAATATGGCATACAACGACCTATATTCGATACAATTATCGTCCTTGTGATAATTGTATCATTTGGTCACGAGCAGAATTTAAGAATCACATGATAAATCCTCCTTTATCATTTTGAAAGTAGTTTTAAGGACTTCATCATAACATATGAGTTCTATTTTAGAAGATGTATTCCTTATGATGAATCTGTCAGATAACATTTATCATTTTATAATTCGTATACTTATATGGAATACTATCATCTACAATCTAGATAATTGACTTTGGGACATATTTTTCAACAAAAAATAGATAGCTTGACCCTTAAACATCAGCTTAAACATTGAAATAAATAGGCCATGCTACTAAGGGAATAGAACATATCCATAAGTCAGGCATAAAATTAACCCAGGAACCATCTGATATAGCCCATTAAATGGTAACTCTTAATCATAGACTCACCCAAGAACTCCAACAAAGGCAACGAGAGCAATAGCTACCTGTTGTAGTGGAAATTTGAAAGGAAAATCAATTGGAGACTGAAACTACAATACCTGAGAAAAGTGATTACAAAAAATCATTTAAAGCATATCATCATTGTCTCCACTGACCAAAGGGATCCAGCATTTACACATCTTAGCCACATGATGAGCCATAGAGTTTAGCCCACAATAATGAAAAACTAGATATATCATTAAGGGCCTATTCTTTTGTAGGTAAATATCATAGAAAAGTTGATCAACTTTCTCGTTGACCAACATATCCATATTTTCATATTTTTCAAGATGGATAAGTTACTTTCCATGAATAGTATTTACTCATAAAATAGGATAAAAATCTTATCCACCTAGGAGATGGCTAAATCATTTTCTATTCAACCAATAAAATAGGTATTTAATTTTATTTCTAAAATACTCCATTCTCATTTTTAATGCCTCCATCACTCAATACCCAATTACTCAGTCATCTATTTTTTTCAAATCTAAAAAGCATAAATGATATTATAAAAAATATGGATAAATTTTAGTAATTTATTTTGAAAAGTAGTAATGTAAAAAAACATGGATAATAGATTTTGAAGTCAATTTTGCATGCATAAAAGAATATGATTCACTATTTTTTTGTCTAAATATTGTCTGAGAAATATTTGCCTAAAAAATATAAATTTTTAGACAAATATTTTATCCATAAAAGAATGGATCATGAACCTAGTAAGAATTGACCAATCTATAGTAAGATTAAGAGCTTTAACGAATATACCCCTGTGAAATCCATGCTTATGAAGAAAGATGCACGTATTTCTCTCATTCCAAATGGACTAGTGACAGCTGCCAACAAGTAAATAATAGCCAGTAATAAAGAACCATGAAAGCATATCTTGATCCAAAGGAGAAGAGCTCAGTCTAGTTATTAAGGGGAAGGCAAATCAAGAAATTAGTACAGATAATATCTGAAACTGAAGCAGCAAAGGGGCAGCTAAGAAAAAGATGGTGACTGGTTTCAACTACCATACCACAAATACCACAATTACTCAAGAATTTGCCAAGCTTGACAAGGAGGACAGCCCTAGTATTAAGCTTGTTTAAGAGAGCAAGTCAAAAGAAACCTTTAACCTTGAAAGGGGTACAAGACTTCCAAATTGTTTTGTCTAAAGACCACTTAATTTCTCTTCTCACTTGAAAGTTGCATAATGAGGAAGTTGAGAACACACCTTTTGAATCTGGAAGGCAAAAGATCTTATCCAAATCAATGGAGAGAGAGATTTATCTAGAAGTAAGGATAAGAGAATATCCTTTCGGATTGCATTCTCAGACGTTAAATTATAGAAAGGAATGCTCCAAATCACAGTAGTATGATGATAGAGTCTTGCCATATTGCAAAGTTTGGTTCTATAAGCCTTGTATAGATCAAGAAACAACCATTTGAGAGGTGCATAGCAAAGCCAAAAATCTAACCAAAACAAAGTGGCAGCCATATTTCCAATAAGGAACCTGCATCTATTCCAAGATGGGGGAAGGGAGGCAACAATGTTCTTCCACAATCTAGAACCCAATTTCATGGGCCTCCACCACGGCAACAGCTTCAACCCTTTAAAGTTAAAATAGTCAATCAATTTTCTTCAAAGGCCCAAATCACTTAATAAATATCTCCAACCCCATTTAACAAGAAGAGAATTATTGAAGAGCTTGAGATCCTTAACCCCAAGACATCCCTCATCTTTTGAAAGACAGACCTCTTTCTAGTTGACTTTACAAACACAACTAGAAGCCATGTTCACACCAACCCAAAGAAAACTTCAACAAATTTTATCAATTTGACTACAAATACAAGAGGACAATTTGTACAGAGAGAGAAAATAAGTTAGGATTGAAGAAAGAATAGAGTTCATAAGAGTTAACCTGCCCCCAAAAAATAACAACTTCCCCTTCCATTGAAGCCAGCCGAGCCTCAAAAGATTGGATTAGTGGAAACCAATTAGAATTCTGCAGCTTTCCCACTTTCAAAGAAAGCCCAAGAAACTTAATAGGCAAAGAGGAAATATTGCAATTCAACCAGGAAGTAAAGACCACTTCTAAGAACTAATGGGACCGATTGGTGCCACTAGACTTTACGAATAATTAATGAGAGGTCTGAAAGTAGCTCAAATGAATGAAGAATTATTTTAGGATAGCTAAAAAACTTTTCTCTCTTTGGGCTTTAAGGTACCGTCAGCATATTGAAGAATCTCTCTCCCTTCGATACTATTAAAGATATTTACCATTTTTGCATTCGTAATAAGCTTCAAAAAAGAGTCAACTACTAAGGAAAAGAGGTAAGGGGACAAACGATCTCCTTGCCAGCCTATTTTTTATAGATAAATCAGGCATCTTGTTCACCTTTGGTATAGAGCACTACCTTGGAAGAGAAAAGAATATTTTTAATCCGACTGCACCATTTCAGAGGGAAACCACTATGAAGAAAGAGATCTATTAGATAGTTCAAATTCAAATTATCAAAGGCCTTGGAGAAGTCAAGTTTGCATAAAGCATCGAAGGATTTCATTCTTTTGCAATGGTGGATAATTTCATTCTCCCTTTGATGAAGATGGTTTGAGTAGGATAAATAAGCAAATTCATGAGAGGTTGCAGATGCCTTGTAAAAACTTCAGAGAAAATTTTAAGATAAAAGCTTATCATGCTTATGGGCCTAAAATCAAAGGGATAAGAGGCTGCATCCTTTTTAGGGATGAGACAGAAATAAGGATAATTCAACCGAGAAAGATCCACATTGCTATCATATAACTAATGAAATAGAGAGATAATAAGGTCCTAGAATTTTTTAAAGAAAATCATTGAAAACCCATCAGAGCTGAGCCTCTAATCATGGGAAAAACTGAAGGCAGCATCTTTGATTTCATCTAGAGAAAACGGTGCATCGAGATCTTTCAATTGAGGGAAGTTGGAAGGATATAAGGATCTCCAATCAAACTTCATCAAAGGCTTCTAATGATTAACAAATATTTTTTAAAATAATTGGTGAGGGTCTCAAGGATTGTCTTGTGCTCAGTAAGTTGATGGCCCTTTCAAGAAATGTGAGAGATCCAATTCTTCTTTTTGTGAAAGTTGCAATTCAGTGGAAATAACAAATCTTTCTATCACCTTATTTGATCCATTTGGATTTAGCTCTTTGTTTCCAATAGATCTCTTTGCTTTTATAAATATCAAATAACTCCACCTCCCAAGAGGACCTAGATTCCCTCCCATAGGAAGTAAGATTTCTCATTTCTTCTTTGTGTTCAAGAGTTTGAATTTTCTCCAGAAGGGTCATTTTTTGTCATGAGGAAGACGTCAAGAAATCAAGACTCCAACCCTTGAGAAACTCTCTGGTTTTATGAGGCTTTAGCACCAATTTTTTTGCTGCATCATTAGACATATTATCCCTCCAGACTGAGGCAATAAGTTTGATTAATACATTAATATGACATAAGAAATATTAAAACTTTTGCTATTTAATCTCTATTATTTAGTATTTGATGCTTTTTATTTTTTTTTAGGAATTGTTAATCATAAAGAATTATTCACAAACCAACCACAAGGTTCCCAATGAATATATGCTATTGGCCCATCACACACATTTTCATGGTCACCAAGCTCAAGTTAGCCTACTTCTATGGACAAATTTTCAGCAAATGCAAATGCATGATCCAGGCCAGAAGAAAGAAACCACTGGGCCCAAAGCAAGCCACAACCCATAGGGGCACATGGCCCAGAGAGAAATGCCCATGCGGTCCACACATGATGCATAAAGAGTAGTGCGCGGTCCATGCATGGTGCACAAAAAGTAGTGCTCGGTCCACATGTAGTGCTTTGGACTAGTAGTGCGCGGTCCACCAGCATGGCTCACAACACGAGCACGGTTTAAACTGCCTAGGATGTGATAAGACAGGGGTTTAGTTTTTTAAAAAATAAAGAGAGAAAGAGAGGGGTGGCTTGGTTTTGAGAGAAGGCATGGAGTTTTGTATTAGCCAAAGCTTAAAGAGGAAAGAGAAAGAGGCACGAAGGCTTAGGAGATTTGGGACACCTAGGGTTTTAGGAGGTCTTGAAGGCTTAGGAGACTTGGGATACCGAAGGTGGGGATTTCATCACCCTTGCTTGGCCCACAAATAAGTTCTTCATTTTGCATTGATCTAACCCTAATTAAAATCAATTAGACATTAGCCCCTAAGAAATTTGAGCTCATTAGGACAAGAAAATCTGAAAGTTGAATCGAGTTTGGAATTGATCAATCGAATGGTGTCTAAGAAAAGTGGTTTAGGGACTCAATCCTGAAGAATGATAGTTATTTAATTAAAACTATTATGAAAGCATAGAAAATCTCCCACCAATCTTACACTTATCTAGCCAATTTGATTGGTTAACTTTGGACTTGAAGGGCTTGAAGGTAAACTTGAAATAGTTAGGAGCTGTCTAAATTTAAGTTAAACCTTAACTAGAGTTTATCTTTTGTGTGAAACTTATTTGCAATTAAAATTATAAAAAAATTAGAATTCTTCTAATCTAGAACTCTTGGTTGCATGCTTAGCCATCGATCTTTACAATCAGAACTGCAACCATTAGACGAAGAAGTTGAAAAGACTCTCAAAACTATTCGATCTAAGAATATGGCTGAACATGGTGAACCCAAACCCTCCTCATCAATTAAAAGAGTATTTCACTCCATCCTCATATACATATTCTTCTTATATTCAAGTGCCCCAAATCCTCCTCATCAATTAAAAGAGTATTTCACTCCATCCTCATATACATATTCTCCTTATATTCAAGTGCCCCCTACAGAGGCCTCCAATATGAGATTAAGTCCAGTGTCATTCAAATGCTACCTTCTTTCTATTGACTTAGTAATGAGGATCCATACAAATATCTAGATAAATTTTTTGAGATATACTCTATTGTTAAAATTCAAAATTTTTTTGATGATGCTCTTAGGTTGAAATTATTTTTCTTTTCGCTCAAAGATAAGCCCAAGCATTGGCTAAATTTGTAAGACTCAGTGACCATTTCAACTTGGGACCAACTCGAAAGAGAATTTCTCTAGAAATATTTTTCAATTGAAAAAATCAATTAAATTAGAAAAACCATCACTAGTTTTTTTTAAATGGATGGAGAATTGTTTCATGAAATATAGAAGAGACTTAAGGACCTCATTCATAAATGCCCATACTATATAATCTCTAAATGACAATTAGTTCAATGTTTCTATGATGGATTATCAGAGAAACACCGACAAATGATCAATGCTTCATGTGGAGAGACCTTTATACTAAAAAGTGAGGATGAGGCATGGCAATTATTTGAAATCTTTAGTAAAAATTTCTTACATCACATGTCTGCCTCTTGTAGAGATAAACCCATGCTTGCCTAAAAGAGAGGTGGAATCTATGAAATTAGAAATTTCATAGATATCCACAATAAAGCAGATGAGTTGTCCCAAAAACTAGATCGTTTACTAAATGTTGGACACTTTTGTAATTTATGTTTGAGTCACCCCTACTTTATGAGTGAATGCCCAGCCGCACATCAATTTTTTGAGTTTGTACAAGAGCAAGTTCAACAAGTCCAAACCCAAACTACTTATAGATCAAGAAATAATCCCTTCTCCAATACTTACAATCCAAACTGAAGAAACCATCTAAATTTTTCATGAAAACCATAACCAGTAGATAACCCGGCTATACAAAGATCAAGTCACCTAGATGCAACTTATAGGCATACGCCTTACCCATAGTTTCAAAATATTCCTCAACCTGCTCTAATTATCTATAATTCAGCTTTTGAAGAGAAGGTTTTACAAGCATTGAAGGGGCTAGAAAATAACACCCAGATCTTTCACTCCCATACACAATCTATAGTCAAGCTAGAGATCTAAATGGGCCAACTAGCTACTACATTCAGTGGGAGAGAAGGAAAGTTGCCAAGTCAACTTGAAAGTAACCTGAAAGGGCAATACAAGGCTGAGAGTTCCAATGCCCCTAAAATTTTTTCAACCATGCCACATTTGTTATGACTCTCAAGAATGAAAAGGTCATAGAACAACCTAGCAAAACCAATGAGACCAAAATTAAAATTTTGACTAAGTCAGGATTGCTCAAAGATAAGGAGGACCCAAAATTTAGGGATGAACCAACTAATGGGGTGCCAAGAGTTGGGCTTCCATCTGAATTAAGTGTAGAGGAGATTGGGCTCATGCCCATTTGGATTAGGTCCAAGAGGTGCCAAATGTTGGTGCCCCCTATCTTATGTGACAAGATAAGAAAGAGGAGAGAAGGATGGGACACACGCCCCATCTAATTTTTGATGCCAAAGAGAGAAAGAAAGGGGGCATCCAGAGTCCTTATTGGAGTGGGTTTTGACCTAGTCAAAACTTTTATCTAATTGGATTTTAAGCCAATTACACAATCCTAAATCAATTCCTTTGTGTGTGTGACCCTATAGGTTTAATTTTGTTTGGTAATGAGATATATTATGATTTTCATCATCAATATCATTGAAACTCCTTTCAATAGATTGGAATACTTTCGATTCAGTCAATTGAGAATTATTGATCATCAAAATAATTTTCATTGATTTCATAATCCACCAGTGATACCTAGCAGTATATAGTGACAATCCAGCAAAATTGAATGGATGAAATCCTAGGTGTAGTTACTGTGTGATTTTGTTCTTCTATTATAAATTCTGACAAAACAGAGATTATGGATAACTCATTAAATCTCATCTCTGTCATATGTTAGATTCAATCGATATGAGTTCTTTGTGAAACTTTAGGGAAACTCCTTTCCATCATTCACACTACCATGGTCATGGACTTCAAAACTCAGTGTCATAATCTACATAGGATTTCTCATTATCTACTAAAATCAATATATCCCATTTAGATGCATATCTTATTCCTATAATAAATCTACTACAGCCAACATACACCTCAAGTTTTTATATGGTTAGAAGATCGAGTTATAGTGCAGTCAAACTTTAGCTTATTGTGAATAGCCGAGATACCCTAGATCAAAGAACTATTCATACTATTTCAGCATCGAGTATGTTACTGATGAGAAGATAGATATCTAAGTGATTACTCATGTTAGTCACGCTCAGTACTCTTGTTCTCTAACAAACACCTATACTTTCGCTTTAGTATCCCTATACTGCAGATTCGAGACCCATCTATCCTAAAAGAAAGCGGTCCGTGCATCAATCTATCTGGATCAATCATTATCCTAGTGATGATCCAATGTTCGGAAGTAATTATGAATTAATCACTAATGATACGTGTTTCAAATTTTTAACTCTTGAGAATATATGTCATTACTCTTATTAATTCATTGGATGATTCAAATCACATTACACAATATGAATGAAAAAAATCAATCTAATTTTATTTCATTAAAAAGTCAAAATTATAAATTATACCTCTAGAAAGACTACATGTGTCGACCTAATTAGTTTTGATCTTTTGCTGACTCAGTTGCTTAGTCAGTGGATCAGCCACATTGTCAGTGGTGTCAACTTTTTATACCTTGATGTATTTTTTTTCAAGATAATTGTGGATGAGATGGAATCGTCGCTCTATATGCTTGGACTTTTGATGAGATCTCAACTCTTTAGCTAAGGTTATAGTACCGTTATTATCACAGTAGAGTGGAATGATATTTTATGGCATCACATCTGGCTCTACAATAAATTTTTTTAAATCAAAATGCCTCATTTGTAGCTTTTGATGTGGCAATATACTTAGCTTTATGGTGGTGTTCGCTATGACAAGCTATTTGAAACTTTTTCAACTTGCAACACTACCTTTGCATAAGAAAATACCATCTGATGTTGACTTTTGATTATCAATATCAGACATAAAGTCTGAACCAGTATATCCCTATACCCTCAACTTTCCTCCTCCAAAAATCAAAATATATCCTTAGTCCTTCTCAAGTACTTAAGGATACATTTCACAGATATTCAATGCTCTTTGTCAGGATTCGACTGACATCTGTTTGTGATACTCACAGTATGAGCTATATCAAGTTGTGTACATAGCATGGCATACATGAGACTTTCTATAGCTAAAGCATAAGAAATCTTGCTCATGCATTCAATCTCTTCCAATGTATTGGGACACATCTTCTAGGAGAGATGAATTTCATATCTAAAAGACATAAGTCCCCTCTTAGAGTTTTTCATGCCGAACCTTTTCAGCACCTCTTTTATGTACATCCTTTATAAAAGGCCTAGCATTCTTTTAGATCTATCTCTATAGACTTTAATCCCCAAAATAAAGGATGCTTCCCCAAGGTCCTTCATGGAGAATTTCTTAGACAACCACAACTTGACTAAGGCCAACATTAAAATGTTATTCTCAATTAAGAGGATATCATCTACGTACAGTACAAGAAAAATGATAGCACTACCACTAATCTTTTTGAACACACGTGGTTCCTCCTCAGTTTTTATGAAACTAAATGATTTGATCACATCGTTAAAATAGATGTTCTAACTCTGAGATGCTTAAGTTTATAAATAGATCTTTGCAGCTT
The DNA here is from genome assembly GCF_000442705.2 of Elaeis guineensis. Classification (NCBI taxonomy): domain Eukaryota; kingdom Viridiplantae; phylum Streptophyta; class Magnoliopsida; order Arecales; family Arecaceae; genus Elaeis; species Elaeis guineensis. Next base: position 9,085,993 of record NC_026003.2, on the reverse strand, counting down.
GTAAATTTTATGATCTCCATCATTGAAAGTGAAATCTAGAGACTGCTCTATATAGATATCTTTCTTAAGATATCTATTTAGAAAAGTAATTTTCACATCCATTTGCTATACCTCATAATCGTGATATACTGTAATGGCAAGTAATGATCGAATAGACTTCAGCATAGCCTCTGACGAAAAGATATCCTGATAGTCAATAAATTCACATTGACTATAATCTTTAACCACAAGCCTTGGTTTAAAGGTCTCTACCTTTCTATCCAAACTAATCTTTCTCTTGTAGATCTATTTATACCCAATAGGTGAAGGAACTAGATCTAGAGTTTCAGGATTAGATCTTGAAACTTTTTCCAGATCAGACAGCGGAAGACTAAAATAAATCAAAATTTATCTTATAAAATTAGAAAATTTTTAGATCTAAGATCCTATTATATGATTATTATATGATATTAAATCAAAAATTTAAATATAAAGAGCAAGAACTACATGTTAATCATATCAACATGTTTCTATACTACATCTAATGTATGTAAAATATAATAGATCAGATCTATTACCTTGCAAGTTAGACGTTCTAACTTTGTTGATCCGAGCTTGAGGAAGGTGTTGTAAGCCGCACACACGTTCGACCTCTAGGAGTCATCTACACGAGCTCACGAATCACGATCAGAAGTCTTGATCCAGAAAATCAGCACAGTATGCTAGTACTGTGCTGATTCTTCTTCGATAGTCGATCAGATGCCTTCTTCTTCTTGATTTGAACTCTTTCAAAGATAAGAAGTAGGAGACAGAGTTTTAGATATGAGACACTCTCAGAAAACTCACAGATGAAGGAAGAGAAGGGGTGAACTCAGCAACCCTAGAAGAAGACCCTCTTCTTCTTCTCTTTGCTCTCACCTAGACACTTAGTTTTGTGTCTATTATATATCCATGCCCCAACACTCTTTCTTCTTGATTTTTATATGCCCAAAAGGTCTCTCAATGCTCTATAATCCACAAAAATCTTAAGAATAAATTCATCTTAAATAATGAGATATGAAGAATCCTTGTCTAAGTCAAATACCTAGTCAAGAAAAATTCAAACAGGGCAAGACAAGGGGTGCCCAACTTATGGGTGCCCCCTCTTTCTTTTTCTACCATGGATCACTAGAAAAGAGTGCACAATATGTGCCATAAAAGCCACAAAAATTCCAAAAAAAATTTGGATAAAATCAGTGCCATAAGGAAAGAGTTTTGGTTTCCTAAAATTCTATCTCATAAAATTTGAAATCCAAACTAATTTCTACTTTGACTTGGTCCACAACCACATTCCATATAAGAGAGAACAAGTGGAAAGCTTTGGGCATACATGAAGGCTGGGGAGAGAAGGTTTTATCACACAAAATAAGAGAGAGTGGGCATGGGGGGCTAAGGTGGCGCAAGGTGAAATCCTAGTCTTACTAAGATTCAATCTATGACTTGTTTAAATTTGGTTTCTCAAACCAAATCAAATCAAAATCAAATCAACTCAATTAAAATAGGTCTTAACCCAATTATAAACTTAATTTAATCAGATTAAATTAGATTTAAATCTAATTTAATTTTTTAATCAAATTAGAAATTAGGTTGACCCAAGTCCTAATTGGACTAGGACTAGTTTTTCCTTGTACTTGGCTTATCTAATAAATCAATTGAACTTGATCCAATCAAGCCCAAACCAAATATAATTAAATTATATTTAATTAAACTTAATTCTAGCCCATTGACTTAGTCAAATTAAGGCAATTAGCAATCGAATTGCTAATCGATTCTCCTGCAACACTTGCACTAGGTTAAATGTCAATTGTATTGATCATTTAACCCTAGAACGATTCTTAATCGTTGATCAACCATCCGATCAGATCGTGAACTCTAATGTGTGTGACCTCATAGATCCGAACCTAAGCCAGTAGCATAAGAATAAATTTTTGTACCAATCAAAGTGATCATCTAGCAATGGTATCCGACGGTCGAATAGGTCGAATGTGTAGAACAACATCCTTAGAACCCATGCAGATATAGTTTTCATATAATTTATCCCTTTGACCAAAATGCTCATAGGACACCTCAAAGTTCCACTATCAACTTTGATCAGGTTGTCCATATTGTATTTCAAAATATCAAATCTATTTGATGGATTATCCTGGTCAAGGTTTTGCTAAATTGAAATACAGCGACTCATTCTTCTCCAACTCTTGGAGTGGTCAATCCCATCTTAATCACACTCCGACTTCGCAAGTACTTGACTATGCCCAGAAGCCTTCCATCACTGAATTAAAAATTCAGTTAGAACAGTACCAAAGTACAGTGAGTTGCTTGCAAGTCACTGAGGCGATCTTAGGTCTAAGGGACACTTATACCTATATCCCATCAGAGACATTCTCGACAGCAGAATACTCTGGAGTTGATCATGTTCAATGATGATGTACCTTTACATCTCACCTATATGCCATACCAGTGTCTCCACACTCCTTGGTTAAGAGGACAACCAACCCATATGGCCAACAGCGACCTATGCTCGATAGAAGCTGTCGTCCTTATTAACAGCCTATCATTTGATCGTGAACAATTTTAAGGACTAATCGATAAATCTTCTCTTTATTGAACCTAAATAGTCCTAAGAACTTCATCACAACAATGAAGTTTATTAGAAGATAAAAATTTATGATAAAAATATCAAAAATATATTTATTTATTGACAAATCAATTACAATACAAGATTACTTAATCGTCAATAGATTGATGATTGACTTTTGGGATATATTTTTCAACAACTCCCAGTTATCCTAAAGCCACTCAGCACAGTATCTAATATCCATCTTTGACTTGTGGTTGTCGAACTTCTTTATCGCCAGGGCTTTAGTGAAGGGGTCGGACAGGTTCTCCTTTCCGTCGATCTTCTGAAGGTCGACATCACCTCGATCCGCGATCTTCCAAACCAGGTGGAAGCGGCGCAAAATGTGCTTTGTCCACTGGTGTGCTTTGGGTTCCTTCGCCTGAGCTATGGCACCAGTGCTGTCGCAGTAGAGCAAGATCGGACCATCGAGGGAGGGTGCTACTCCAAGCTCAGTGATGAATTTTCTCAGCTACACAGCTTCCTTTGCGGCATCTGATGCTGCGATGTACTCCACTTCACAAACAGAGTCTGCCATAATATGCTGCTTGGAATTCTTCCAGCAAATGGCTCCACCATTCAGAGTAAAGATATAACCCGATATGCTTCTGCTGTCATCATGGTCAGATTGAAAGCTGGAGTCTGTGAACCCCACAAGTTTCAGATCTGACTCGCCATAAACTAACCATTGGTCCTTAGTATTTCTTAAATACTTAAGGATGGCTTTAACCACTTTCCAGTAGTTTTCTCCAAGATCAGATTGGTATCTACTCACTACTCCTAGTGAGTATGCCACATCTGGCCTTGTACATGTCATGGCATACATGATAGATCCCATGGTCGAAGCATATGGGACTCTACTCATACGCTCTCTCTCGGACAATCTTTTTAAGAGAGAGAAATTTCATGGCCTATCGGTAGATAGCCCTTCTTGAAATTCTCCATGCTGAACCTCTTCAGCACAATGTCTATGTACGTGAACTGGGATAACCCAAGCATCCTTTTAGATCTATCCCTATAGATCTTCATCCTTAGGATGTAGGATGCTTCACCCAAGTCCTTCATGGAGAACTACGATGACAACTAAACTTTTATTTTCTGTAGTGCGGGAATGTCATTCTCGATTAAGAGAATGTCATCCACATACAAGATAAAAAATACCATAATTGGATCATTTACCCATTTATAGATGCAGGACTCTTCTCCGTTCTTAACGAAGCCATACATTTTGATCACCTTATCAAAATGCATGTTCCAACTCTGAGAAGCTTGCTTCAATCCATAAATGGATCTCTGAAGCTTGCACACCTTGAACTCATCTGTGAATGTAAACCCCTCAGGTTGTATCATATACACCTCTTCGGTCAGCTCTCCATTCAGGAAAGCTATCTTTACATCCATCTACCAGATCTCATAATCCAGATGGACAGCTATTGCAAACATTATCCGAATGAATTTGAGCATTGCCACAGGGGAGAATATCTCGTTATAGTCAATACCATAATGTTGACGATATTCCTTGACAACCAGACGGGCTTTATAGGTCTCTACCTTTTCGTCTGCGCCCCTCTTCCTTTTGAAGACCCATTTACACCCAATGGATTTAATTCCTTCAGGTGGGTCAACTAATATCCATACATTGTTGATCTTCATGGACTTCATTTCGGATTTCATGGCTTTAAGTCATTTCTCAAAATCAGATCTCTGCATTGCATCCATATAGGTGATCGGATCCTCATCATTCTCATCGAGTTCGATGGGATCACCGTCTCAGATCAAAAAATCATAGTATTTGTCTGACTGACGAGGTACTCTATCGGATCGTCTTAATGGTGCAGGTACATTGGGCTTCAAATCTGATCTAATCAAATCTGACTCGGGTTCAGCTATTAGTGTCGGTTCTTCTACCTGTTGAACTTCATCAAGTTTAACCTTAGAGGCAACGGTTTCTTCACCAAGGAACTTCTTTTCTAAAAAGGTTGCCTTAAGGCTGACGAACACCTTTTGTTCATCAGCATGGTAGAAAAAATATCCTTTGGTCTCTTTGGGGTATCTTATGAATGTGCATTTGTCAGATCTAGATGCAAGTTTATCTGTAACTAACCATTTGACATAGGCCGGGCACCCCTATACCCTAAGGTGTGAAAGTGCTAGCTTACGCCCTATCCATATCTCATATGGAATCTTAATTATAGACTTACTTGAAACCCTATTTAACATATAATAGGCCGATTCGAGTGCATATCCTCAGAAGGATATCGGCAAGCTGGCAAAACTCATCATGGATCGGATCATGTCTAACAGAGTCTGATTTTTCCTTTCAGACACACCATTATGCTGTGATGTTCCTGAAGGAGTCCATTGGGAGAGAATCTCATTCTCTCCTAGATATATGAGAAACTCACCAGAAAGGTATTCCTCTCCTCGATCAGATCGAAGAGTTTTAATACTCTTCCTAGTTTATTTTTTTACTTCACTTCGGGATCGTTTGAACATTTCAAATGAATCCGACTTATGTTTCATCAGATAGACATATCCATATCTGGATAGATCATCCATGAAAGTGATGAAGTAGAAATATCCATCTCTAGCACTTGTGCTCATGGGTCCGCATACATCAGTATGTACTAGGCCCAAGAGCTCAGTAGCTCTCTCACCTTTTTCAGTAAAAGGTGACTTGATCATTTTACCAAGAAGACAGAACTCACAGGTTGGAAGTGATTCACAATCACTGACTTCAAAAATTTCCTCTTGAGTCAACCTGTTTATCCTGTACTTGTTTATATGACCTAGCCTACAGTGCCATAAGTAGATATCTGATACACTATCTAATCTAGAGTGCTTGCCAGTAGAATAGACTACGTTAACAGGTTGTGATAACATATACACATCATTGTTCAAATGTCCATAAAAAATAGTAACACCATTCATAATGTTATTACAAACTTATTTCTTTATTGAAATTTTATAATCATTTTTGGCCAGAAGGCCTACAGAAATAACATTTAAAAAGAAACTGGGACAGAAATAATAATTATTAAGAACAACGGTATGGAATCAAATACAAGTTTCAAGATTCTTAATGCTAGAATTGAAATCGGTCTTCCATCTCCAACGTTCAGGAACCTCTCATTTTGCTCGAATCTCCTACTGACCTGCAACTCCTGCAACGAATTGTAAATATAGTAAGGGCTACTGGTATCCAATACCCAATCAGTTATATCACAAATAGAGAAATTGCAAGGAGTTATCATATAGATATCTTGCCCAGCAACAACTTGCTTCTTTCTCTGCCTGTTCGGGTCCAGGGAGGCAATATACTGAGGACAGTTCCTCTTCCAGTGTCCCCGCTTCTTGCAAAAGAATCATTCAGCTTAACTCTTATCAGGCTTGATCTTTCTGGTCTGACTCTGCACTGATGTCCCAGCCTGAACTTGCACCTTCTTCACTTTCTTCTTCTTATTCTTCTTTTCTTTCTCAAAGGGTCGAGAATCAGAAGATGAACCTCCCACTAAGTTCACCGACTCCTTATGGAGTTGGTGATCCTTCTCAAAGTTCTGAAGCAACCTCAGTAACCTGTGGTAGTTTAGTTCAGACTTTGTCATTCTATAATGAGTGAGGAATGGGAGATAAGACTTGAGCAGCGAGTTCAGTATTGCATCTTTCCCAAGCTGCTCATGCAAAGAAAAGCCGAGCTTGCTCAAACACTCCATCATCTTGATCATGTACAATACATGATTAGTGACAGAGGCACCATCCCGTATTTTGGCATTGAAGATGGCACAACTAGTCTTGTGCCTCTCTACATCATCGGGTGTGCCAAAAGCATCTTCCAACACTTGAAGCATGTCCTTTGGCTGAGCCATCTCAAATCTGCGACTGAACTCGTTGCTCATGGCAGCCAGCATGATGCAGCGCACCGTGGTCCGATCACTGAGCCACTTCTGATAAGTGTCTCTAACTGTTTCACGTATATTGACAACTGACTCCTCAAGTGCAAGATCCGTTATCACATATAGGATCCGTTCATGCTCTAAGACTATCTTCAACTTTCGATACCAGCTATCGAAGTTGGGTCCCATCAAATTTTCATTGTCCAACAATGATCAGAGCGATAGGGAAGTGGCCATATCTGTATAAAAAAAAATTATAATCTAATTAGTAATTGATTCATTAAATTAAAGATTTAAACTTTAATCAAAAGGTTTCTCTCACTATTTTATTTGAATTGGTAGCCTCTACCTCCAATTCGAGAAATTATCCTAATTCTTTAGTGGGTACTAAAATCCACTTAGACTGCACACAAGCCCAACTTTGGTTGGCCAACCATGTACATCTAAGGGTACGTTCATAATCAATTATTTCTCTAAATAATTTTTAGTAATTTAAATTTTACTCCAGTCCCTAATCAGTAGGCTTTGGCCTCCACTGAAAAGATCTGGTTAGGTCCAACCATTAATATGACCAATACTTGGCCCATCTAGCCAATGAATGATTAGGCAACTTTGGTTAGCTAACCTAACCACCATTTAGAAAGATGCAGTCAAGAAATCATATTATGAATGATAATTCCATTAGCCGATAAGCACCTAGGCCTTTGGGCCTCCAATGATTATCTAACTGATGGACCCATTATCATTCACTTAATGGGAGGCTATGATCTAGTTATCACCATAACTATTTCATTTTAAGAACCTAATAATTTTAAAAATTTAATTCATTTAGATGAGAGGTCAGATGAACCAGATTATCATGATCCTCCACTGACTTCACAAGTCAGCTTAAGGGAGACCATTAAAAGGGCTGGTCTAGGAGCACCTAAATCAGTCACACTGATTTACCTAGCTGACATGGGTCAGCTCGAATAGTCAAGTGATCCGATCAAAACATAATTTTACCAAGAGGCCAGGTAAGTTCGATCATGGGAGGGTCTGCCAAAGCTTGCCTTAGACACCATCAGAAATGGCAGGTAAGCGGCTGTCAATTAAAAATCACCGGTCTGATTTACCTTAGACACCAACTGGTTTAATTAGTTTCGATTAGATCAATCTAATAGTTCATGCTAGACCGCTTAGCCAAGAATCAAGCCATTTGGTTTCGTTAAAGACATGGACTTGACCAACTATAACTATTGTAATTGATCTAGAGAATCCTTGACCTAATCTAAGACAACAATTGATTAGATTTAGTCAATTCTCTAATTAAGTCCATCTTTAATCTAACCTTAGGTCTAACCCAATTAATGGACCTAATTCCACTAACCCATTAACCCAATGTGTTATGGTTTGTGTCTTAGGTTCTTCAATTCACAATCTAGAACCTAATCAAACAACTTCTTAATTCTCAATTAAGTTTTGGGCTGAGGGTTGGGGTTCGGCTTTTAGAAAATAATTTTATATTTGTAAAATATTTTTACAACATAGTTCTACCAACAAGTTGCATATTTGATTATAATCAAAATACAAGTAAAATAAGCATGAAACTACTTTAGATCTAATCTAAACAGTTCATTAATTGAAACAATTTAACTTTAAACTGCACAAATTTTCAAACAAATATATATGTTCTTTGCCGAGAATTATTAACAAAGAGATTTTATTTTAGATTTAAATATCTTTTAAATCTAATAAATTATAAATTTAATCTAGATCATATCTAACAAATTTATGATTAAAGATAGATCTATACAAACTAGGACAACCTTTGCACTGTAAGGGGTAAACCTTACAGCAGGACAACCTACAGTTCGTGATGATCTAAAAATTTTAATTTCAGATTTAACAATCAGATTATAAATTAGATCTAATCTAAAAATAATCTAAGCATGTATAAATAATCATGTAATAAACAACCTAGGCTCTGATACCAATTGAAGGAACCAGATCTAGGGTTTCAGGGTTAGATCTTGAAATTTTTCAGATCAGCAGCGGAAGACTAAAATAAATCAAAATTTATCTTATAAAATAAGAATCTCTAGATCTAAGATCCTATTACATGATTATTATATGGTATTAAATCAAAAATTAAAATATAAAGAGCAAGAACTACATGTTGATCATATCAACATGTTTCTGTACTACATCTAATGTATGTAAAATATAATAGATCAGATCTATTACCTTGAAGTTAGACATTCTAACTTTGCTGATCCAGCTTGAGGATGATGTTGCATCTGCACATATCATCCGATCTCTAGGAGTCATCCACACGAGCCCACGAATTACGATCAGAAGTTTCGGTCTAGAAAATCAGCACAGTATGCTAGTACTGTGCTGATCCTTCTTGATGGTCGATCAGATGCCTCCTTCTTCTTGATTTGGACTCTTCCAAAGATGAAAAATAGGAGAAGGAGTTTTAGATATGAGACACTCTCAGAAAACTCATAGATGGAGGAAGGAAAGAGGTGAACTCAGCAACCCTAGAAGAAGACCCTCTTCTTCTTCTCTTTGCTCTACCTAGACACTTAGTTTTGTGTCTATTATATCTCCATCCCCCAATACTCTTTCTCTCTAATTTTTACACACCCCAAAGGTCTCTCAATGCTCTATAATCCACAAAAATTTAAAGAAAAATTCATCTTAAATAATAGATATAAGAATCCTTGTCTAGGTCAAATACCTAGTCAAGAAAAATCCAAACAGGGCAAGACAAGTGGTGCCCAACTCTTGGGTCCCCCTCCTTCTTTTTCTACCATGGACACCAGCAAAGGTGCACAATATGTGCCATAAAAAGCCACAAAAATTTTAAAAAAATTGAATAAAATCAGTGCCATAAGGAAAGAGTTTTGATTTCCTAAAATTCTATCTCATAGAATTTGAAATCCAAACTAATTCCTACTTTGACTTGGTCCACAACCACATTCCATGTAAGAGAGAAAGAGTGGAAAGCTTTGGGCATATATGAAGGCCTGGGAGAGAAGGTTTTGTCGCACAAAATAAGAGAGAGTGGGCATGGGGGGCTAAGGTGGCGCAAGGTGGAATCCTAGTCTTACTAGGATTCAATCTATGACTTGTTCAAATTTGATTTCTCAAATCAAATCAAACCAAAACAAATCAATCTAATTAAAATAGATCTTAACCTAATTAAGAATCTAATTTAATAAATTAAATTAGATTTAAATTGATTTAATTTTTTAATCAATTAAAATTAGGTTGATCCAAGTCCTAATTGGACTAGGACTATTTTTTCTTGCACTTGGCTTATCCAATAAACCAATTGGACTTGATCCAATCAAGTCCAAACTAAATCTAATTAAATCAATTCAATTAGACTTAATCTCAGTCCCTTGTCTTAATCAAATTAAGCCAATTAGCAATCAAATTGCTAATCGATCCTCCTGCAACACTTGCACTAGGTTAAATATCAATCGTATTGATCGTTTAACCCTAGAACGATTCTTAATCGTTGATCAACCATCCGATCGGATCGTGAACTTAATGTATGTGACCTCATAGATTCGAACCTAAGTCGGTAGTATAGAAATAAATTTTGTACCAATCGAAGTGACCATCCAGCAATGGCACCCGACGGTCGGATAGGTCGAATGTGTAGAACAACATCCTTAAAACCCATGCGGATATAGTTTCATATAATTCATCCCCTTGACCAAAATACTCATAGACATCTCAGAGTTCAACTATCAACTCTGATCAGGTTGTCCATATTGTATTTTAAAATATCAAATCATCTGATGGATTACCCTGGTCAAGATTTTGCTAAATTGAAATACAGTGACTCATTCTTCTCCAACTCTTGGAGTGGTCAATCCCATCTTGATCACATTCTGACTTTGCAAGTACTTGACTATACCCAGAAAGCCTTCCATCACTGAATTAGAAATTCAGTTAGTCCAGTACTAAAGTACAGTGAGTTGCTTGCAAGTTACTAAGGCGATCTCAGGTCTAAGGGACACTTATATCTATATCCCATCAGAGACATTCTCGACAGCAGAATGCTCTGGAGTCGGTCACGTTCAATGATGATGTACCCTTACATCTCACCTGTATACCATACCAGTGTCTTCACATTACCTGATTAAGAGGACAACCAACCCATATGGCCTACAGCGACCTATGCTCGATAGAAGCTGTCGTCCTTATTAACAGCCTATTATTTGATCGTGAATAGTTTTAAGGACTAATCAAAAAATTCTCTCTTTATCAAACCTAAATAGTCCTAAGAACTTCATCACAACAACGGAGTTCGTTAGAAGATGAAAATTTGTGATGAAAATTCTAAAATATATTTTATTTATTCATAATCAATTACAATACAAGGTTGCTCAACCGTCAATAGGTTGACGATTGGCTTTGGGACATATTTCCCAACATCAGGATCATAGGAGGGGTGATACGAGCCAGGTCATAGGATTCGACCATAGCTTCGACCCTTTAATGGCTCATACTCTTCAACATCCTCATAGGCCTCGACGTTCCCACTTGGAGTGATGCGTACATAGAGGAGGTCGTGCAGAGGCTTTTAAGCCAGTGACCTCAGAGCTTTCGAGATACCATTCGCGATACGATGGTGGAGATTCTTTGGGATCCATAGTTGCACAACCAATTGGGCTTGTTGTTCCCGCCATCATATCAGATAATTCTGTTAGTAAACTCTTTTATTTGTTTCAAGTTTTTATATTTAGAAGCTTCACATATTTAGGCTTGAGTCAGAGAAGGAGATCTAGGGATTAAAAATTCAATCTAACCATCCAATTGATGGATCGGGGGTGTTAATAGCTTCATATCATCGAATGAAATATGTAGGAATAATCTATTTAAAAATTAAAGTAGTGTATCGAAAAGATATGCCTCCACATCAAAAGATACATCTCTATATCAAAATTTATTAATAATATTTTATTTTTCTTCATTTCAGAATGTTGGGACATCCGGTTCTTATCCACTAGCTATTGGAGAGGAGCACAAAGACGATGATGAGGATCTAACCTGATTTTTTTTTTATTTTGATGTGTTATATTTTTTTTTTACTGCTTGTAAAATTATATAATTTATATTTTTAATATAATATTATTAGTTTTTTATTTGTGATGGTCATATTTGTTGGGAATAGTGTCCCAAAGCCAATCATCAGTCTATTAACGGTTGTGCTCATTTTTGTATATGTACATGAATTATGAATTAATAAAAATTATTTTGATATTTTTCATCATAAAATATTTCATCTTTTAATGAACTCCTATGTTGTGGTGAAGTCCTTAGGACTATTTAGACTCGACAAAGGAGGATTTATCGTTTAGTCCTTAAATCTGTTCGCGACCAAATGATACGTTGTTACCAAGGACGACAACGTTTATCAAGCATAGGTCGTTGTGTGCCATATAGGTTGGTTGTCCTCTTAACCAATGAGTGTAGAGACACTAGTATGGCATACAGGTGAGATGTAAGGGTATATCTGCACTGAACGTGACCGACTCCGGAGCTATTTCTACTGTCAAGATTTGCTCCAATGGAATATGGGTATAAATATCCCTCCGATCTGAGATCGCCATAGTGACTTACAAGCAACTCAGTGCATTTAGGCACTGGACTACCTGAATTTCTAATTCAGTGACGGAAGGCTGCTGGGTGTAGTCAAATACTTGACTTGTCGGTGCGTGTGTCAAGATGAAATTGACCACTCCAGTTTAGGAGCTGTGTACAGTCGTGTTTCAATTTAGCAAAACTTTAGCCAGGGTAGTCTTTGTGAGGAGTCACAAGACTGTTTGAGTTGAGCATGATTCGAATGATCTAATCAGGGTTGACAGTTTAACCATGAGTTGTCCTAAACACAGAGGTCAAAAGGATGAATTACACAGTAACCATATTCATGTAGGTTCTGAGTGTTGCGATTGCAACCATTCGACCTATCCAATCATCGGGTACCATTGCTAGATGGTCACTTTGATTGGTACAGAAATTGATTCCTGTGCTACCGACTTAGGTTCGAACCTGCGGGGTCAACACATTAGAGGTTCCTATCTGATCTGATGGCTGATGAAGAGTCCTAATGCTCATGAACTATGAGTCCTACATGTCTGAGACTCTATGATCGAGAATTAGGATTCTCTGATCATGAGTCTCACACATTTTGGATACCGGGGTCAAGAGTCCCACTGGTTTGGGACTCTTCGATTAGGGTTACATATCGATGAATTCTGATGCCCGATTATCCATCGAATTTGGACTTAATATTTATGAGAGATTTAATTAGTAATTTGATCGTTAATTAACTTAATTTGATTGAGTAATTATTTTTGAATCAAGTCCAATTGAATTGGATTCAGTTGGGTTTGACCCGATTAGGTTAAGAGTTGACCTAATCATTGAGATGGTTTGGTTCCTGATTTGATCAGAGGTTGGGCTTAATCAATTTTTGATTTGATTAGGATTTTATTGAGCCTAATTAAGCCTAATTTAGTTGGATTTAAATTAGTCTAATTATTCCTAACTTATTTGGTTCAATTAGGTTGGTTTAAATAATGAAACCACCTTGACCCATTCTCCCTGCGCCACCTCACTTCCACTGCGCCCTTTTGAATTCATGAGAAGAAAGTTCTCATGAATTTTTCCTCATGCAAAGCCCTCCTCACGCCCTACTTTAATGCACCATATGAGTGGATAGGGATGATTGGTTGGCCATTCAAATTCAAAACAAAGTTTGAATTTGAATGAGCAACCAATCTTAGCGCCTTGACCTTATCCTCTTTTAATGCCCCATTTATTACACAAAAAAATATTTCTCATGAAATCACTCATGCACAAATTAAGCCATGCCCTCCTCTTCTCACACCCTTAGTGGATAGGAATAAATTGGTTTCCATTTAAATTCAAAATTTGATTTGAATTCAAATGTGCAATTACTCATCTTTATCCTCTCACGTGGATAAGACGTTTGACATTGTTTTAAAAGGAGGAGAAGAGTGGGGCGTGTGTAAGAAAAATTTTGGAGAGAAAATCTGGGTGTGAGGAATCCTTGTGTGCAAGGTGAAGGTCTATATCCTTTTGAGAGAAAAAAAAAGAAAAAGTGTGCGCAGGGTTTCAGTGAGTTCTTCAGGGTTTCAGCCTGGAGTTCGAGAAGTGAGAAGGTGAGCTACGAGTGTCGTGAGCCCACCAAACTTTAGAAAGATCTTCAACATCCTCTCAAGCATGTTTGCTGATGATTTGAAGCATCCAAAGAATTGACAGACATCGATTGAAGGAGTTCGATCAGCATCGGCCGTTGAAAGGGCTCTACAACGAGCTAGCACTCGTGAGGAGTCGATCAGACCAAGAGCTTTATGTGGATGATCCACAGAGGCCAGACATACTGTGTGGCTATATCACGATGATCAGACTCTCTCGACGGTGATCAGATTACGGTGATCTACTACCCGTACAAAGATATTGTGTTCTGAACACATTACAGTAAAGTGTTTACTGTTCAAATTCGAATTTCAAATTTAAATACATGCATGCTATATATCATATTTAGATCCTAGTATAAGATAAATTTTTATTAATTAATTAGATTAATAATAATTTTTATTGTAAAATAGTGATTTTAAAAAAATTTTAAAATTATCATTTTACCCTTGCACTGATTTTCCCCACAAATGGTATCAGAGCAAGGTTCTAAGATATGATATATATATTTGCATGCGTAGATTAAGTTGTAATCTAAAAGTTTAAATTTAAAATTTGAAATTTAAAATTTAAAATTTGAATTTTGAAAGTTGTTCGAAATTCAAAATTCAAAATTTAAAATTTAAAATTTGAAATTTGAATTTTCAAATTTGAAATTCAAAATTCAAAATTCAAAAATTTGAAATTCAAAATTTGAAATTTAAAATTTGAAATTTGGTTGAAATTTCAAATTTAAAATTCAAAATTTGAAATTCAAAATTTGAAATTTAAAAAATTTGAAATTTGTTTGAAATTTAAAATTCAAAATTTAAAATTTAAAATTTGAAATTTAAATTTTAAAATTGGTATATTAAGATATACTTGATCCAAGTAGCAAGTAATCGAATTGGGTTGGTTGCCACGGTCGTCCGGTCATAGGAGAAAAGTAGGGTTTAAAGGCCCTCTCCTCCCATTCGATGGGGTCTCCTATAGCGGTAGAGGTGCCGCTATAATTATATCCCATGCAGATGAAGAAGCGAAAAGAATTAATTGTAAAGGTTCAATTATGAAATTTATCATGAATGTGTTAGATTAGATCTAAAGGAATATTCATGATTTTTTTTGATTAAGTTATTTTCTGTTATGTAATTAGCAATAGGATTGCTATTTATGAAATGTGCTGATCTATTTGTGAAATGAGTCAACATATTTGATGAACAGAAAATAAAACTTTTTAAATTTAAAAATTATTTTTGAAATGCCAACCCCTGACCTATCAGCCCAAATACTTAATTAAAAGAATTAAGTATTGTCTAGTAGGTCTAGAATTATGAATTAAGACCTATGACAATTGCATAAATTTATGGGTCAATGGGTTAGATGGATTAGGTTTATAATTGGGTTAGACCTAAAGTTAGCTTAAAGAAATGGACTAAATTAGAGTAATTGGTCAAATCTAATCAAAAGTTGAATTAGATTAGATCAAGGATACTCTAGACTCAACTCCAATAGTTGTAGTTGAATGGGTCTATGTCTTTAACTAGACCACGATGGACTTAATTCATGGCTACACGGTGGAATCCTATTTACTAAGTTGATCAAATTAAAACTAATGAACCGGTTGATGTCAAAGATAAGTTTGACAGTTTGACCAGTGGTTTTTAAGCGGGAGCTACTCGCAGTGATTCGATCTCTGACGAGTTAATGGCTTATCCCCACCACTGATCTCACTTACCTGGCCAACCTGGTGAATTAGGTTTTGATTAGATCACTTGGTGATTAGGGCTCACTCATGTCATTAGGTAAATCAGTTTGACTGATTTAGGTGCTCCTAATGCCAGCTTTAAGTAAATCCTTTTTAATCTGACTTGGTGAAGTCAGTGGGAGGATTGAAATTGGCTGGATATTATCTTCTCATCTATTCTATAATAAAATTCTCAAAAAAAAAAATTATTAGGTCCTAAAAATGATTAAGTTATATTGATAACTAAGTCATAGCCTCCCATTAAGTGAGTGATAATGAGTCTATTAGTTTAATAATCATTGGAGGCTCAAAGGCCTGGTGCTTATTGACTAATGAAATTATCATTCATAGTATGATAATTTGGTTTGAGTCTTTCTGATGGTGGTTAGGTTGGCCGACCAAAGTTGGGCTTGATCATTTATTGATCTGATTCACCAAATCAAATCATGTTAATGGTTGGACCTAACCAGATTTTTTCAGTGGAGGCCAAAGCCTACTGATTAGATTCTGGGGTAAAATTAATTACTAGAAGTTGTTTAGAGAAACAACTGGTTATGAACCTACCCATAGATGCATATGGGTTGACCAACCAAAGTTGGGCTCGTGTATAGTCTGTGTGGATTTTAGTACCCACTAAGGAATTAAAATAATTCCTCGAATTGGAGGTTGAGGCTACCAATTCGTAAAAATACTGGGAGAAAATTTAGACTAAAGTCCAAGTCTTTAGTATTAATAATTTATGTACTAATATAGGTCTGATTTTTTTTTATGCAGCTATGGCCACTACCCTATCGCTCCGGTCATTATTAGATAATGACAAGCTCATGGAACCTAATTTTGATAGCTGGTATCAAAAATTAAAAATCATCTTTGAGCATGAGCGGATCCTTTATGTAGTAACGGATCCGGCACCTGAGGAGCCAGCCCTGAACGCTAGAGGGACGGTCCGAGATACTTACCAGAAGTGGCTTAACGACCGCACCACCATCCGGTGCATAATGCTGGCGGCAATGAATGATGAGTTCAGCCGCAGGTTCGAGAACGCCCAGCCACAGAAGATGCTTCAAATGTTGAACGACTCTTTTGGCATGCTTGATGACGTTGAAAGGCACAAAACTAGTTGTACCATTTTCAATGCTCGGATGAGGGATGGAGCCTCAATCACTGATCATGTACTGTACATGATCGAAATGATTGAGCGCCTAAGTAAACTGGGTTTTCTCCTGCACGAGCAGCTCGGTAAGGATGCGATCCTTAATTCTCTGCCCAAGTCCTTCCTTCCCTTTCTTACTCATTTTCGAATGACAAAGCCTGCAGTGAACTACCATGGCTTATTGGGGTTGCTGCAAAACTTTGAGAAGGACCACCAGCTCCATAAGGAGTCGGTGAATGTTGTGGGAGGGTCTTCTTCTGATCGTCGACCCTTTAAGAAAGGAAAGAAGAACAAGAAGAAGAAGAATAAGAAGGTACAGCCGCATGCTGGGATGTCTGCATAGGGTCAGACCAAGAAGCGTAAGCCCAACCAGAGCTAGGCGGAGTGCTTCTTTTGCAAGAAGCAGGGGCACTGGAAGAGGAACTATCCTCTATACATTGCCTCACTGGATCCAAACAAGCCAAAGAAGAAGCAAGATACTTATATGATAACATCTTGCAACTTTTTCATTTGTGATACTACTGTCTGGGTATTGGATATCGGAAGCCCTTATCATATTTGCAATTCGATGCAGGGTCTGCAGGTCAGTAGGAGATTTGATGAAGGCGAGAGGTTCCTGAACGTTGGAGATGGAAGCAAAGTTTCAGTTCTAGCATTAGGAATCATGAACCTTATAATCAATTCTCGAAATGTAATTCTGAGTGAATGTCACTATTGTCCAAGCTTTTTATTAAATATCATTTCTGTAGGCCTTTTGGCCATGTACGGTTATCAATTTTTAATAAAAAAAAATATTTGCAATATCATTTTGAATAGTGTTACAATGTTTGTTGGACAACTTAATAATAGAATTTACTTTCTATCACAACCTGTTAATGTGGTTCAAACCTCCGGTAAATGCCTAGAATAGATAATATGCTAGAAGTCTACCTTTGGCACTGCAGGCTAAGTCATATCAATAAGAACAGGATAAACAGGTTGGCTCAAGAAGGAATTCTTGAAGTAGGTGATTGTGAATCACTTCCAACCTGTGAGTCCTGTCTTCTTGGTAAAATGATCAAGTCACCTTTTACTGAAAAAGATGAGCGAGCTAGCGAACTCTTGGGTCTGGTACATTCTGATGTATGTGGACCCATGAGCTCAAGTGCAAGAGACGGATATTTCTACTTCATAACCTTCACAGACGACCTATCGAGGTATGGATATGTCTATTTAATGAAGCATAAGTCGGAGTCATTTGAAATGTTCAAACTATTTCGAAATAAGGTAGAAAAATAAATTGGAAAGTGTATTAAAACTCTTCGATCTGATCGAGGAGGTGAATACATTTCCAATGAGTTTCTGACATATCTTGGGGAGAATGGGATTCTCTCTCAATGGACTCCTCCTGGAACACCACAGCATAATGGTGTATCTGAAAGGAGGAATCGGACCTTGTTAGACATGGTTCGATCCATGATGGGGTTTGCTGGTCTGCCGATCTCCCTCTGGGGATATGCGCTCGAATCGGCTTGTTACCTTCTAAATAGAGTTTCGAGTAAGTCTGTAATCAAAATGCCATATGAGATATGGATAGGACGTAAGCCAGTACTCTCGCACCTTAGGGTTTGGGGGTGTCCGGCTTATGTTAAACGTTTAATTACGGACAAGCTTGGACCTAGGTCTGACAAGTGTAATTTTATAGGTACCCAAAAGAGACCAAAGGGTATTATACTTCTACCTAGCTGATGAGCAAAAGTGTTTGTCAGCCTTAAGGCAATCTTTTTGAAAAAAGAGTTCCTTGGTGAAGGGACTGTTGCCTCTAAGGTCGAACTTGACGAAGTTCGACAGGTGAAAAAATGACACAAGTTGCTGAACCTGAATCAGATTTGATTAGATCAGATCCGGAGCCCATTGTTCAAGCACCCATAAGGCGATCTGGTAGAGTACCACGTCAACCGGACAGATACTAAGTTTCTTGATCCAGGATGACGATCCATCAACTTGATGAAAACGATGAGGATCCGATCACTTACATGATGCAATGCAGAGACCGACTCTGAGAAATGGCTAGAGGCCATGAAATTGAAATGGAGTCCATGAAGGTCAATGATGTGTGGCATTGGTTGACCCACCCAAGGAGTAAAACCCATAGGGTGTAAGTGGGTCTTCAAGAGGAAGAGGGGGCAGACGGAAAGGTGAAAACCTATAAAGCCCGTCTGGTTGCCAAGGGATATCGTCAACGTTATGGTATAGACTATGACGAGACGTTTTCTCCTGTGGCAATGCTCAAATCATTCGGATTATGCTTGCGATAGCTGCCCATCTGGACTATGAAATCTGACAGATGGATGTGAAGAAGCTTTCCTAAATGGAGAGCTGGATGAAGAGGTGTATATGATACAACCTGAAGGATTCACATCCACTGATGAGTCTAAGGTGTGCAGACTACAGAGGTCCATTTATGGACTTAAGCAGGCATCCCGGAGTTGGAACATACATTTTGATAGGACGATCAAGACGTATGGCTTCGTTAAGAACGGAGAAGAGCCCTGCATTTATAAGTGGGCTAATGGTCCAGTAGTGGTATTTTTGTATTGTATGTGGATGATATTCTCTTAATCGAGAATGATGTCCCTGCATTACAGGAATAAAGATTGGCTGTGTCACAGTTCTCCATGAAGGATTTGGGAGAAGCTTCCTACATCCTAGGGATGAGATCTATAGGATAGATCTAAAAGATTTTCTTGGTTTATCCCAGTCTACGTACATAGATACTATGCTGAAGAGTTCAGCATGGAGAATTCCAAAAAAGGCTATCTACCGATAGGCCATGAATTTCTCTCTCGAAGAGGGATTGTCCGACAATACCTCAA